>NC_081352.1:3127439-3195358 GCF_029784015.1 Lycium ferocissimum
TCAACAAATTCTTGCCATACCAGGGGAGGTGCATTAACTCCCCTTGAAGACAACCACACTGTATACCAATGAACCGCAACATACCGCAACCTATACGATGCTAACTCCACCGATTTAATGTCGGAAGTATGCATTAACCGAAGTGTCCTCAACATTCCATCAATAAAGTTCTGAGGGTCCTCATCCAGCTTTGACCCGAAGAACTCCGGAGGGTTCAAGCTAATAAAATCAGGGGCTCTTGCACTAACCGCCCTATCGCCATGACTCATACCTTGCCGCTGGGCCTGAGCGGCAACCAATTGAGTCAACAATTAAATAGCCTCTTTCACCTCTTGACCCGAAACCTCTTGTGGAGGAGCCGGAGGTGCTGGAGCGGGGGCTGAGGCTCCCTCATGCTCCTCAGAATTAGGCAACGAGTGAGAGGACTGAGATTGAACCATATTCTGGGACTCACCCTCTTCTATAACCGTTGGCGGTACTCTTTTGACCCGCTTTTCTGCCACTGTCTTGCCCTTTTGGGCTGCTATAGCTTTTCTCTTCATAGGCATTTCTGAAATAAATAACACACGGTTAAAGGAAAAGAAATCCCTATATCATGGCTCTATCGCACGATCTTATGAAGAAAGAAGGTCATTCATTCCTAAAAATTCTCGCAGCCTCTTGTTTATAGGTGTGGCGGGCAACACACCCATAACCAGGACTCTTCTAGACATGGCTCGTAGACACACCCTAGGACGGAACTGTTCTGATACCACTTTTGTCACGAACCAACCGGAGGGCCATAACGGGCACCCAGAGCTAACCCACCGGGCACCTCTCATAGCACATTCACATTTATCTCTCAGTGAGCCACATGGCCTATTAACAATTCTACGCCTCAATAACACCATTTCCAATGACTAAAATACTTTTATATATATATATCAACGTCAACAACTATGCCCATACACATATACACAAGCCGACGATGCTAACCAAAATAATATGCCAAATATGAGCTGACAAGGTAAAAGACATCTACTATACAAGACGGTCTATGAGCCTCTAAGAAGAGTATGGAACATCATCATAAAGACGGGACAGGGCCCCGCCATGCCCATATATACACAAAAGAATAGTACCCACGGTTGCGGCTACGGATCAAACGGGCTCTCTAAGCAATCTCTGGATAAGCAGCCTAAGGATCAAGTCTATCTCCCTGTCCACCTGCGGGTATGACGCAGCGTCCACAAATAAAAGGACGTCAGTACGAATAATGTCCTGAGTATTGAAAGCATAATCAATAGCATAATGGTAGCATGAGAAAATACATAAAATAGAAGAGTCATGGGAGGATAAAGCCATTTATACCTATAACATCGTTCATTGTATTTACTTACCCTCCTTCTAATGGGGACCTCCCATTTCATACATTTATAGTTATAGTAGTACCATACCCGACCATTGAGGTTCGGTGTCTTATGTACCCGACCATGATGAAGTTCGGTGTTATATGTACTTGGCCCTACCAAGGCTCAGTGTTACCCGTACCCAACTGTATTGGTGTGCGCGCGATGGATATCATACCCGGCCATATAGGCTAGGTGTTCTTAATAGTCATACCTTGATGCATATATATATATATATATATATATAGGTACATACGTATCCTCAACCTCATCATCGTCATCAATACTTCATTATATCCTCCCTTAGAGGATCAACTATTATAGGACGATATCAATAGTATCGTGAGATTTTCAAGAATCCTGAACCTTAGTGATTCTAAGGACGGAGTCATCTTGGAAGAAAATATGGAATTCACACGAGGGTATATAATGATGGGATCATGCCTTAAAAAAGAAGGGTTAGCCTTATATTCCTCTTTTTCTTCTTAACTACTTAACGTTCACCGCCAAAGCTTGAGAAATCTACATTTAAAAGGATTCATACCTTGGTTAAGCCTTAAAGATATTCTTAAATTCAAACTAGAACAATTCATGAGTTAACGAAAATTGGGCAGCATTTTCCCTATTTCATCGACTTCCACCATATTACAAAACAACTCCCAAACTACCATAATAACATCCACAATATCATAGTCACGTAATCACATTCCATTAAGTCTTCAAAATTCATTCTCATATTTAACTTATACTAACAACTTCACATCAACCCTTAGCACATTTTCATACAATGCTTCCTCATCATCATTATTACCATTTATAACAAGAATATATCCATATCATACTAAGAATCATGATTCAAGTTGGCCTACTACTCACAAACATCATGAAAACTATATTTAAAACTCATCCTCTACTCTCTCCTTTCACCCAAGTTATGCAACAACTAAGCATTCTTAAAAACATGAAATAAGCATGAAAACAAACGTTTTATCTCATAATAATGAGCTTTGGAGCAAGCTATCAACTTATATGAAAACCCTAATTTCAATACCCAAGTTATTCTTGAAGTCTACTAACCCTAGTGAGCCTTCCAACACATGAACACTTTAATTCTTGCTATTTAATCTTTGTTTTTCCTTGGGTTTGGGTGTAATATGCTTAGAGAAGGGTTTTAGAGCTTTGAAAAGCTTGGATAAAGTGTGGGAAATGAAAAAGGAGCAAAGGTCGTCCATGTATATAAAAAAGAAAATCTGACCCGACCCGATTATACAGCCAATTATACGAGCCGTATAATTTATACGGTCCGTACAATTAGATCGTATAATTTTACCAGAAAGCCACCTTTCTCTGGAAGCATTTTATGAACTATTTATACGGGTCGTATAATTTATACGGTCCGTACAAATGGTCGTACAAATTAGAAATTCCCGGAACTCATCCTCATCGATTCGTTCGACTTCCAATCCTTGTGGAACCTTCTTGGTACTTATGTAACACTTCATTAATCATCTAAGAGGCCCTATAGCAGCCCCTCAAGACATCACTAAACATATATCGAATCAACTATCGCGAAAACCTTTCCAAACACGGCTTATATTTCACTTCCTTCAACAAACTTAGTTCCATCGATTCATATAACTTCAAAGTCTTATGGCATGCTCTTAAAACTATTATATACCCTCCTTAATCGCATAAGAACCTCGTGTTCATCTTAAGCTCACCTTAGTCTATTCACAAGACAACAAACTTGGAATTTTTTAGATGTAACAGTGCCCCTACAAGGTCACGCCAACGCATGTGAGATGCGAGGAAATCTATGAGAAGATGACCGTGCGGGCCATGTGCCTCAGTCATGAGAAGCTACCGCCTTGCACTCCAATCTTCGCGCATAAAAGATGCCTGTTCCATAGGAATAAATCGGGCAACACTATCGATGAATGTGTGGCCCTCAAGAGGAGAATCATATGATTGATCGATGACTAGACAAATCACAATTTATGGGGACCGCATTCCTTACTGGTCCATGACACGATCTGTTACACCTCGTAGTTTCGTCGGTTGAGATTCGTTAAGTGTTAGTTGTCCTAATCGTGGAAACTGGAGTTACCTTCTACGATATATGAAATTATATGTTCCCATATTATGGTTATGGGGGTTTAAGCCCATGAAATAAGCTATGGAGGGATTTGAGAACAAGCAAATTAAGGAATGAAGTTTGTCGGAACTTTGGGAAAACTTGGAAAAAATTTTGGATAGGATTTTGTTCCAACTTGGGAGAGGTATATCTCCTAGAATATGAGGAGTTTTGGTGTGTTTCTTTTATCAAAATTCAATTTCATCGAGTCTAGTTTCCAACGCAACAAACCGTTCATCAATGTGACATCGGAGTAAAATGTTATGGGTGTTTTAAGACAAACTGTCCGAGCAGAAAATTTTGACGGACCAGTTTGACGGCCGCAGAACATTTTGACGGACCGCAGAAATTTCTGCGGCCCGTCAAATTGCATCTTCCCAGGGTAAAACAGTCACAGTGAGCCATGTTTGACTAGGCAATTCTATGGAGCATTTTGACGGCCCGTAGGAATTTTGACGGCTCGTCAAAGTGGGCGCAGGATTGCCCGACGGGATTTTAAGTTACTCTTTATATATTTCATTCCACTTAATTTGGGCATCTTATTTTCTCAAATCAGATCCAAGAGCTCTCTAAAAACCCTCTCTTCAACTCCATAAACTAATCCAAGCCAATATCCAAGGGAGATTAAAGACCAAGAGGCAAGAATCAAGATATCCATGAGTTAGAAGTCTTGCTAGGATTAGTATACTTCAAGAATTCTTTGGATATTGAAGCTAGGGTTTTCATATAAGTTGATAGCTTGCTCCAAAACTCATTCTTATGAGATAAAAGGTTAGTTTTCATGCTTATTACATGTTATCAAGAATGTTTAGTTGTTGAACAACTTGGGTAGAAGGAGAAAGTAGAAGATGAGTTCTAAATGTAGTTTTTATGATGTTTTTGAGTAGTAAGCTAACTTGAGTTATGATTCTTAGTATGATATGGATATAATCTTGCTATAGAAGGTAATAATGATGATGAGAAAGCGTTCTATGAAAAATGTGCAAAGGGTTGGTGTGAAGTTGTTAGTGTAAGTTGAATGTGAGAATGAATATGGAAGACTTAATGGAATGTGACAACGTGATTATGATATTGTAGATGTTATTATGGTTATTTGGGAGTTGTTTTGTAATATGGTGGAAGTCGATGAAATAGGAGAAATGCTGCCCAATTTTCGTTAACTCATGAATTGTTCTAGTTTGGATTTAAGAGTATCTTTAAGGCTTAACCAAGGTATGAATCCTTTTAAATGTAGATTTTCCAAGCTTCGACGGTGAACGTTAAGTAGTTAAGAAGACAACGAGGTATGTAAGGCTAACCCTTCTTTCATTAAGGCATGGTCCCATTGCTAAATACCTTCATACGATTTCTATAGCATTTCCAAATAACTTCATTCCTAGAATCGCTAAGGCTCATGATCCTTGATAAATCTCATGATACCATTGGTCCCATCCTATGATAGTTGATTCTCTAAGGAAGGATATAATGAAAATGATGATGACGATGATAATGTTGAGAACGTGTATGTGCTTCTATGTATATATATATATATATATATATTTATATATTAAAGTATGACTACTACGAACACCGAGCTTATATGGCCGGATATGATATCTATCGTGCGCACACCACTACAGTTGGATACAGATAACACTGAGCCTTGGTAGGGCCAGGTACGTATAACAACGAACCTTATCATGGACGGATATGTAAGACATCGAGCCTCTATGGTCGGATATGATACTACTACAAGTATAAATGTATAAAATGGAAGGTTCCCATTAGAAAGGGGATAAGTAAATACGATGAACAACGCTAGAGGTATAAATGGCTTCATTATCTCATGACCTCTCTATCTTATATTATTTCTTACGTTTCTATTATGATGTTGATCTTGCTTTACATACTCAGTACATTATTTTTACTGGCGTCCTTTTATTTGTGGACGATGTGTCATGCCCGCAAGTGGACAGAGAGATAGACTTGATCCATAGATCACTTATTCAGGGACTACATAGAGGAGCTCCATTTCATCCGGAGCTATAGCTTTTGGATATTATTCTTTTGTGTACATACATATGGGCATGGCGGGGTCCTGTCCCGCCTATATGATGTTACATACTCTTCTTAGAGGCTTGTAGACAGTTGTGTATGGTTAGATGTCTTTTAGCCTTGTCGGCTCATATTTTGTATATTATTTTGTTAGCCTCGTCGGCTTGTGTATATGGACATGGGCATTGTTGTTGAGATGATATATATACGTGTCGTTTCCCGATGTGAGTAATATTGTGGATGTATGAAAATCATGAGTAAGCCATGTGGATCACCTGGAGGGGAATATGAATGTACGATAAGAGGTGCCTGGGTGGGCTAGCACCGGGTGCCCGTCATGGCCCTCCGGTTGGGTCGTGACAAAAGTGGTATCAGAGCAGTTCTGTCCTAGGGTGTGTCTACGAGCCATGTCCAGTAGAGTCTCGTTTATGGGTGTGTTGCGCGCCACACTTATAAACAGGAGGCCGCGGGTGTTTTTGGAATGAATGACCTTCTTTCTTCATAAGATCGTGCGATATAGCCATGATATAAGGATTTCTCTTTCGCTAACCGTGTATTATGTATTTCAGAAATGCCTGTAAAGAGAAAAGCTACGGCAGCCCAAAAGGGCAAGACAGTGGCAGAAAAGCGGGCTGAAAGGGTACCGCCAACGGATATAGAGGAAGGTGAGTCCCAGAATGCGGCTCAATCTCAGTCCTCCCACTCAGTGCCTATTTCTGAGGAGCATGAGGGAGCCTCAGCCCCAGCTCCAGCACCCCCAGCTCCTCCACCGGACGCTTCAGGCCAAGATGTGAAAGAGGCCATTCATTTACTTACTCAATTGGTTGCCGCTCAGACTCAGCGGCAAGGTAGAAGGCAAGGTGATAGGGCTGTTAGTGCGAGGGCCCGTGATTTTATTAGCTTGAACCCTCCGAAATTTTTTCGGGTCAAAGCCGGATGAGGACCCTCAAAACTTTATTGATGGGATGTTGAGGACACTTCGGTTAATGCATGCTTCAGACATTGAATCGGTAGAGTTAGCATCCTATAGACTCCGGGATGTCGCGGTTCATTGGTATACGGTTTGGATGGCTTCACGGGGAGTCAATACACCTCTCCCGATATGGCAAGAATTTGTGGATGCCTTCCTCCGACATTACTTACCTCCAGAGGTTCGGCGGGCTAGAGCCGATAAGTTCTTGAATCTTAGGAAAGGAAGTATGAGTGCCTTAGAGTATAGTCTCTACTTCAATTCTTTGGCTAGGTATGCTCTGGCTATGGTAGCGGATATGGGTGACCGAGTGCACCGATTTGTGAGAGGTCTAGGGCTACATTTGATGGATAGGTGCTTGACTGCGTCCCTTCAGGACAATATGGATATTTCACGCATTCAAGCCCATGCCCAGAATTTAGAGGAAAGCCAACAACAGCAAAGAAGTGAGCGTGAGCATGACAGAGGGTATAGCAAGAGGGCTAGATCTTCGGGTCCGACGAGTGAGTTTAGAGGCGGGCAAAGACAACAGTTTTCTAGGCATTCAGGCCATTCTATGACTAGTGCACCTCCACGGTTTACAGGCCAGAGATTTGATAGATCTACTTATTCCGGGCCAAGTCAGAGTTTCAGGGCTTCAGGTTCTCAGTTCAGAGGTGATTCGGGTCAGGCAAGGCCACCCGTGCCACGATGTTCCCAGTGTGGGAAGTTACATTGGGGCCAGTGTCGACTAGGTTCAGAGGTTTGCTATGCATGCGGTCGGCCAGGCCATATCATGCGTGATTGCCCCTCGGTTGGTGGTAGGGGTAGAGTCCGGCCTTCAGGATCGGCATCGGGGTCTTCATCATCGATACGCCCTCCGGGGTAAGGTTCACAGGCGCCGGTCAGCCATGGTAGAGTTAGAGGGAGAGCTCCCATTTCTAGTGGTCCTCAGTACCGTATTTATGCTTTGGCTGGATGCCAGGATCTTGAGTCTTCCCTCGATGTCGTCACAGGTATATTATCGGTATTTTCTCATGATGTATATGCTTTGATAGATCTGGGCTCCACGTTGTCATATGTTACTCCATATATTGCGGGTCGGTTTGGGGTCAAATCGGAGTCGATCAAACCTTTTGAGATATCTACACCCGTTGGTGAACCGGTAATAGCTAGTCGAGTATATAGAAATTGTGTAGTTGTGATTTGTGACCATCGTACTATGGTTGATTTACATGAGTTGAAAATGGTGGACTTTGATATTATTATGGGCATGGATTGGTTGGCTTCTTGCTATGCCAATGTTGATTGTAGAACGAAATGGTTCGGTTCAATTTCCGGAGAACCGCTTTTAGAATGGAAGGAAATACGACATCTCCGAGAGGTAGGTTTATTTCCTATCTCAAGGCAAGGAAAATGATTGCAAAAGGTTGTATTTACCATTTAGTTCGGGTTCAAGATGTAGAAGCTGAATCGCCGACTCTTCAATCTGTTCCCGTGGTGAATGAATTTCTGGATATATTCCCGGATGAGCTTCCAGGACTTCCTCCAGAGCGGGAGATTGATTTTCCTATTGATGTGCTATCGGATACTAAACCCATATCTATTCCTCCTTATAGAATGGCTCCCACAGAGTTGAGAGAATTGAAGGAGCAGTTGAAGGACTTGCTTGACAAAGGCTTTATTCAGCCTAGTTCTTCCCCGTGGGGAGCACCCGTGTTGTTTGTGCGAAAGAAAGATGGCTCCTTGCGAATGTGCATTGACTATCGGCAGCTAAATAAGGTGACAATCAAGAATAAATATCCGCTTCCGAGGATTGATGATTTATTTGATCAATTACAAGGCGCCAAATGGTTTTCAAAGATAGATTTGAGATCCGGGTATCATCAAGTGCGAGTTAGGGAGAAAGATATTCCTAAGACAGCCTTTAGAACTAGATACGGCCATTTTGAGTTCCGGGTAATGTCATTCGGGCTAACTAATGCACCGACAGTATTTATGGATTTGATGAACAATGTGTTCAGGCCCTTCCTAGATTTATTTGTGATTGTGTTCATCGACGATATCCTGGTATATTCTAGGTCCGAGGCAGAACATGCGGATCATTTGCGTACCGTTCTTAGAGTTCTTCAAACTCGAGAGTTATTTGCCAAATTTTCTAAGTGTGAATTTTGGTTGAACTCAGTGACCTTTTTGGGGCATATTATTTCAGTTGATGGTATTCGGGTAGATACCCAAAAGATTGAGGCCGTGAAGACTTAGCCAAGGCCCACAACCCCTACGGAGGTTCGTAGTTTTATGGGATTAGCAGGTTATTACAAGAGATTTGTAGAAGGCTTTTCTTCTATTTCTGCACCACTCACGAAGCTGACCCAGAAATCAGCTAAATTTCAATGGACAGATGCTTGTGAACGTAGTTTCCAAGAGCTAAAGGATAGATTAACTTCTGCCCCAATCCTGACACTTCCAGAGGGATCGAAGGTTATGTCGTCTATTGTGATCCTTCAGGCGTTGGGTTAGGTTGTGTGTTTGATGCAACATGGTAAGGTGATTGCGTATGCTTCAAGATAGTTGGGGAAACATGAGAAAAATTATCCGACCCATGATATTGAATTGGTTGCAGTAATTCATGCATTGAAGATGTGGAGACATTATTTGTATGGCGTCCACGTTGATATTTATACAAATCATAAGAGCCTTCAGTATATCTTCAAGCAGAAAGAATTGAATTTACGGCAACGGCGATGGTTGGAATTGTTGAAAGACTATGATGTTAACATCTTATATCATCCCGGGAAAGCAAATGTTGTGGCTGATGCTCTTAGCCGTAGATCCATGGGAAGTTTATGCGATGTTCAGTTAGAGAAAAGAGAGATAGTTCGTGAGCTTCAGCAGTTAGCTAGCCTAGGAGTTCGAGTAGTGGACTCAGGCAGTATAGGAGCTATCATTCAAAATGCAGCGGTCTCGTCACTAGTAGTGGAAGTGAAAGAGCATCAATGCTAATTTATTACAGAAATACACTCCCTCAGAAGGAGAAGTCATCATTTGAGATTTCTGGAGATGGAGTTCTCCGATGCCGAGGCAGGTTATGTGTTCCTGATGTTGCAGGGTTACGCCACCAAATATTGAGGGAAGCCCATTGTTCCCGTTATTCTATACATCCAGGAGCAACGAAAATGTATCATGACCTTAAATCTATATATTGGTGGAATGGGATGAAGAAAGATATAGCGAAATTCGTAGCTCAATGTCCTAACTGTCAGCAAGTGAAAATTGAGCACCAAAAGCCGGGTGGATTGTTGCAAGCTATGGAAATTCCAACTTGGAAATGGGAAGTAATTAACATGGACTTCATTACAGGCTTACCCCATTCCCGACGTAAGTGTGATTCTATATGGGTGATTGTGGATAGACTCACGAAGTTAGCACATTTCTTATCGGTCAGAACTGCATATATAGTAGAAGATTATGCAAAGCTTTATGTTAAAGAGATAGTGCGACTTCACGATGTTCCAGTATCTATTATCTCCGATAGAGGGACTCAGTTTACAGCCAATTTTTGGAAATCTTTCCAAGAAGGTTTGGGGACTCAGGTGAGCCTTAGCACGACATTTCACCCGCAGACGGATGGACAAGCTGAACGTACCATTCAGACTCTTGAGGATATGCTACGGGCATGTGTATTGGATTTTGGAGGTAGTTGGGATGATCACTTACCACTTATTGAATTTGCTTATAACAATAGTTATCATTCTAGCATCCAAATGGCCTCGTATGAGGCTTTATATGGGCGAAAGTGTAGATCTCCAATTGGGTGGTTCGAAGTAGGAGAGACCAAATTGATAGGGCTAGACTTGGTCCAGTAAGCTATAGAGAAAGTCAAGCTTATACAGGATCGATTATTAACAACTCAGAGTCGTCAGAAATCCTATGCAGATAATCGTCGAAGAGACTTAGAGTTCTAAGTGAAAGATTGGGTATTCTTGAAGGTGTCGCCAATGAAGGACGTCATGAGATTTGGCAAAAAGGGCAAGCTTAGTCCCCGGTACATTGGACCTTATGAGATTGTACGCAAGGTAGGCCAAGTGGCTTATGAATTAGACCTACCTGCGGATTTGGAGTCAGTCCATCCGGTTTTCCATGTATCGATGCTTCGTAAGTGCATTGGAGATCCTTCTAGAGTTGTACCGGTAGATGATGTTCAAGTCACTGAGCAATTATCCTACGAAGAAGTTCCCATTGCCATTCTAGATAGGGAAGTACGGAGACTCAGAACCAAAGATGTAGCTTCAGTTAAAGTCTTATGGAGAAATAATAACAGAGAGGAAATGACATGGGAAGCGGAAGAAGACATGAAGTTCAGGTACCCGCATTTATTTCCACCTTCAGAGGAGACTCAGGCAGAGACGCCATTGCCCCCAGGTATGTAATGCTTTGTTCGATGTTTTCTTGGTCGTGTGTGGCCATGGTTGTTGATGTTGTTGTTGTAGCCTTGTGAGGCGATATATTTTGGGTTGTTGTGATAGGATGGTAGTGCCAGATTACAGGGAAAGCTCTGGAATTTTTTTTGTAGAATCCCTAAGAGTCTATCATTCGAGGATGAATGTTCCTAAGAGGGGAGAATGTTACACCTCGTAGTTTCGTCCGTTGAGATTCGTTAGGTGTTAGTTGTCCTAATCATGGAAACTGGAGTTACCTTCTAGGATATATGAGATTATATGTTCCCATATTATGGTTATGGGGGTTTAACCCAATCAAATAAGCTATGGAAGGATTTGAGAACAAGCAAATTAAGGAATGGAGTTTGTCGAAACTTTGGGAAAAACTTGGCAAAATTTTTGGATAGGATTTTTGTCCAAATTGGGAGAGGTATATCTCCTAGAATATGAGGAGTTTTGTGTGTTTATTTTATCCAAATTGAAGTTCATCGAGTCTAGTTTCCAACACAACAAACCGTTCGTCAATGTGACATCGGAGTAAAAAGTTATGGGTGTTTTAAGACAGACTGTCTGAGCAGAAAATTTTGACGGACCAGTTTGACGGCCCGTAGGAATTTTAAGGGACCGCAGAAATTTCTGTGGCCCGTCAAATTCACCTTCCCAGCGTAAAACAGTCACAGTGAACCATATTTTACTGGGCAGTTCTACGGAGCATTTTGACGGTCCGTAGGAATTTTGACGGCCCGTCAAAGTGGGCGCAGGATTGCCCGATGGGATTTTAAGTTACGCTTTATATATTTCATTCCACTTCATTTGGATATTTTATTTTCCAAAATCAGATCCAAGAGCTCTCCAAAAAACCCTCTCTTCAACTCCATAAACTAATCCAAGCCAAAATCCAAGAGAGATTAAAGATCAAGAGGCAAGAATCAAGATATCCATGTGTTAGAAGTCTTGCTAGGGTTAGTAGACTTCAAGAATTCTTTGGATATTGAAGCTAGGGTTTTCATATAAGTTGATAGCTTGCTCCAAAGCTCATTCTTATGATATAAAAGGTTAGTTTTCATGCTTATTACATGTTATCAAGAATGTTTAGTTGTTGAACAACTTGGGTAGAAGGAGAAAGTAGAAGATGAGTTCTAAATGTAGTTTTTATGATGTTTTTGAGTAGTAAGCTAACTTGAGTTATGATTCTTAGTATGATATGGATATAATCTTGCTATAGAAGGTAATAATGATGATGAGAAAGCGTTCTATGAAAAATGTGCAAAGGGTTGGTGTGAAGTTGTTAGTGTAAGTTGAATGTGAGAATGAATATGGAAGACTTAATGGAATGTGACTACGTGATTATGATATTGTAGATGTTATTATGGTTATTTGGGAGTTGTTTTGTAATATGGTGGAAGTCGATGAAATAGGGGAAATGCTGCCCAATTTTCGTTAACTCATGAATTGTTCTAGTTTGGATTTAAGAGTATCTTTAAGGCTTAACCAAGGTATGAATCCTTTTAAATGTAGATTTTCCAAGTTTCACGGTGAACGTTAAGTAGTTAAGAAGACAACGAGGTATGTAAGGCTAACCCTTCTTTCATTAAGGCATGGTCCCATTGCTAAATACCTTCATATGAGTTCTATAGCGTCTTCCAAATGACTTCATTCCTAGAATCGCTAAGGCTCATGATCCTTGATAAATCTCATGATACCATTGGTCCCATCCTATGATAGTTGATTCTCTAAGGAAGGATATAATGAAAATGATGATGACGATGATAATGTTGAGAATGTGTATGTGCTTCTATGTATATATATATTTATATATTAAAGTATGACTACTAAGAACACCGAGCTTATATGGCCGGGTATGATATCTATCGCGCGCACACCACTCAGCTAGGGTACGGATAACACTGAGCCTTGGTAGGGCCAGGTACGTATAACACCGAACCTTATCATGGACGGGTATGTAAGACACCGAACCTCTATGGTCGGGTATGATACTACTACAAGTATAAATGTATGAAATGGAAGGTTCCCATTAGAAAGGGGATAAGTAAATACGATGAACAACGCTAGAGGTATAAATGGCTTCATTATCTCATGACCTCTCTATCTTATGTTATTTCTTACGTTTCTATTATGATGTTGATCATGCTTTACATACTCAGTACATTATTCGTACTGACGTCCTTTTGTTTGTGGACGCTGTGTCATGCCCGCAGGTGGACAGGGAGATAGACTTGACCCATAGATTACTTGTTCGGGAGACTCGCATAGAGGAGCTCCATTTGATTCGAAGCCGTAGCTTTTGGGTATTATTCTTTGTGTTCATATATATGGGCATGGCGGGGTCCCGTCCCGCCTATATGATGTTACATACTCTTCTTAGAGGCTCGTAGACAACTGTGTATGGTTAGATGTCTTGCAGCCTTGTCGGCTCATATTTTGTATATTATTTTGTTAGCCTTGTCGGCTTGTGTATATGGACATGGGCATTGTTGTTGATGATGATATATATACGTGTCGTTGCCCGATGTGAGTAATATTGTGGATGTATAGAAATCATGAGTAGGCCATGTGGCTCACCTAGAGGCGAATATGAATGTACGTTAAGAGGTGCCTGGGTGGGTTAGCACCAAGTGCCCGTCATGGCCCTCCGATTGGGTCGTGACATGATCGTTCCAAATGTAGGAATCACGCTCAACACTCACATCTTGTACTATGACTTTACTATCTTCATGGACTCATATGCAAGCATCTTCCAAAAGCTAGCAAGCACTGAAAAGATCCATCCGATCGCGGCTTCTTGGAAATCCTCGCCCGCCGAACAAAGTCAAAGAAAGATTTGCTTGTTCCATTCTGGGGCACCCGGTCACGACATTGAAGAATGTAAAGCCTTCAAGTTTGAATTGGAGCATTTGGTCCACACAGGGGAGATTTGGGTAGTACTCCCTCCCCATTACTAAGAAGTAGGGACTTCGGCCGAATGCGTGTTTGTAAGGACAACAACTCGTTCCGACTCAAAGAGAGGTCATCTTTTGGGTATATCTAGGGGATCCCTTTTTGTCATTCTAAAGTTTGTCCCCCCCTATTTATATGTAAAAGAAACTACATCCGACCTGATGTCCCAAGGAGGGATACGTAGGAAGCCCTTATCGGGCCTGGTCCGGGAAAGCTTTTGGGTAGAACAAACATAGGAGTTTTTTTTTTTTTTTTTTTTTTAATGTAAACCGAACTGCGGAAGGGCCTCATTTCTTGAGGAGGGATATGTAGGCAATCTATGTAAGACTCGGTCCCTATATTATATAAAATATATATTTTTCCGTTTTTACTTTTAGTATAAGTAAGCGTCAAGAAGATCGCTTGAAGCAAGTCAACCATGGACTCCCAAACCAAAATCCACAAATGACTCAAAAGAGTCGAGATACCCAAAGCCTCGGAATGGAGGATCAATCAAACGTTTGAATCAAATACATGAATTTTATATGCTTTATGTGTTTATGTGCCAACTATGTGCGATATCTTGCATCATTTGTTATTGCCTAACATACTAACGTCATTTGCCATTGAATTATTCTTTTCTTATAGAAAAGGTTAATCCGTGTTGCTCCACGCTAGTATACTTCAATAGATCAAAAGTTGCAATAGCACCCCTTTCCGAGCAAGACAAAGGCAAAGAAAAATGACTAGTACTCTGGAGGACGAACACAACAGAAATGAACTTGTCATCAGGGATTCAACATCCCCAAACCCGAAAGAACCCTTGAACTTTGAGGACATGATCAATATGCTACTCGAGAAAGTTTTCGACCTTCAGGATAAGGTCGCAAGAGCTGAAATGACCAATGCTGCCAAAGAAACATCTGCTGAGGCAAGAAGGCCTCCTCTACCTTTTCCATCTCTGAGCTCCCCATTGCTCGACCATTTCCCCACCTACCTTGCTGGCATTATCCCATCCACTCAAAGCACGCTTACTATTGAACCAACACACATTGGTGAGTCATACCACAGCCCACCACCTCTCAACACTACCCAAGTCCCGGGAACTACCCATTTTGTGCCATCGTATTCCGCCCAAGCACCGTCTCTCTACCAAACCCACGAAACACCCACACACCCAAAAGTCAGCCCGCATATCCCACAATATCCTTCCCCATCCCTGTCAACTCAAATGCCTTCTCCCCTGAACACCATGAGCTCAATCACTACGAAGAGATAGAAAAGGCCTAGAGAGTAGAACAAGACAGGCGCGACAAAGAGATGGAATGCAAAGTGGCTGAAATACTAGAACAATTCATGAGAACCCCTCGTAATGCAACTGGTCTAAGATACGACGACCTTTGCATGTATCCAGACATCTTACAGTGATCAACCGGTCGAGGTAAAGAAGAACCAAGCACTCATCATGAGGCTATTCAGTCGAAGCTTGATTGGAGAGGCTGTCGAATGGTTCACCGCACAAGACATGCGCCGATGGGCCATATGGGAACACAAGACGGAGTCCTTTATGGAAAGATTTCGATTCACCGTTAAGACCGTACCCGACTGGTACTACCTGGAAAAGGTCAAGCAGAAGTCCACCGAGAACTATCGGGAATATGCAAGCAGAAAGAGGGCCAAAGCCGCCCGAGGGCAGCCACAGATGAGCGAGGAGGAACTAGTTTCCATCTTTATCCGGTCACAAGAAATGGATTTCTATGAACGAATGCTATCCATGGCCCGAAGGCCATTCTCCGAATTAGTAAAAATGGGAGAGGCTATAGAAGATGGTCTCAAAACAGGAAGAATCATCAGTGTGGCCAAAAAAGCCGCCATTCAATGTACTATGGAGCCCGCTAGGAAGAAAAAATTGGACGTAGCAAATGTCTCCCATTCACCTAGCCCAAAACTCAAAAAGTGAGAGGAGCCGCAGTCTCCCCTCGAAATCTATCAATCACCACCACCCAGCGCCTACTTACCTACGCCATACAACCCTGTGCTTGGCTACTACGCACAACCCAGTTTCCAAACACCGCCACCAAATTATCAACCTCCACAAATAAATTTCCAAATGCCTCCACCAAATTACCAAGCTCCACAGCCAAATTACCAAGCTTCACAGCCAAATTACCAAGCTTCGGCACCTGCTTATCAAGCCCCACAAAATAACCAACCAGCAAACTACCAAAACCAACCACCTCCAAATACATACAACTTGCCAAGTCCTAAATTTGAGAAGGAGCCTCCTCGGGTGTTCACTCCACTAATGGAAACATGAACCAAGCTATTAGAAAGGTTAAGTGCAGCTGGTCTAATCCAAACAGTCCCGCCAAAGGTAGTCAACCCAGGGAATCGTTTATTCCGACTGGATCAAACATGTGCTTACCATTCCGGCAGGAATGGACACAGTAGTAAGGATTGTATCAACTTAAAGCATAAGATACAAGACTTGATCGACAAAAGAGATATCACTCTCCAAACTGCTCAGCCAAATGTGAACACCAATCTGTTGCTTAGCCATGGCAATAATACCATTCACATGATTGAAAAAAAGGAAGATTGGACTATATGCAAGCCACTAGCTCAAGCCACTGTCAAAACACTTGAGAAGACAGTGGCCTCACTAAAAATTCAGGAATGCCCACAGTTCAAGGTACTAATCCCTGCACCAATCTTAACGCCAGCAACCTGAGAAATGGTATTAGTACCAAGGAAAGAATTTGTTGTCCAGGCAGCAGTCGCCCATGGAATGACTCAATCAAGGAGATGTTATACTCCCAAAGAATTGGCCCAAGGAGCGGCAAGAAATGAAGGAAATTCAAAGAGGCCCATCACTGAAGAAGAGACTGAAGATTTCTGGCGATGAGTGCAGCCAAAATAATACTCTATTGTAGAGCATCTAAAGAAGACGCTAGCCTAAATATCGGTGTTGACCTTGCTATTTAGTTCACCTCAACACCGTCAAGCTTTGATGAGAGTGTTCGACGAGGCTCATGTCCCCGCAGGCACAAGTAGCGACAATCTGGCTAACATGGTATCCCATGTCATAGGGGAAAATCAGATCTCTTTCACAATGAGATAGTTGCCCAAGCAGGGTACGACACATAACAAAGCACTATATGTTATCGGCACGTGTCGTGATAAGGTCGTGACCCGAGTATTGATCGATAATGGGGTTAGCCTCAATATTTGTCCTGATTCTACCCTTAGCCAATTGGGGTATGATCTCAAAAAAATCTGCCAGAGCCGTACGAATGTAAGGGCATTTGATGGAGCTCAGCGTGATCCCATCGGGGAAGTAGACCTTTGTGTCCAAATGGGACCCGCCGAGTTCACCATCGACTTTCAAGTCATGGAGATCGCTGCTAATTACAATTTGTTGTTAGAGAGACCATGGATTTACGCGGCCGGAGTCGTGCCATCATCGCTCCACCAAGCTGTGAAATTTATATGGGAAGATCATGAGGTCATGATCCATGCGGAGGGTAGCAGTCACAACTACCCAAACAACTCTGTGCCTATAATTGAAGAAGCTCCAAAAGGCACAGATTTCCATGTAGTGGAACTAGTAGGGGTTGCTAATAAGAAAGACTCTGTGCCAAACCCCATGCCTACGGTCTACAAAATGATCGCGTCCACCATGCTCCAAATTAGGTTCGAACCTGGGCGAGGTTTAGGCCGAGACTTACATGGCATCGTAGAGCCAATCCCAATTCCCCAAGAAAACTTTTATTCTGGTCTGGGGTATGTTCCCAATGAGGATGAGGCTCTGGAAGCTAATAGAAAGTAAAGGGGTCCTCTAAAGCAACACAAGCTAATTCCGAACTTATACCACTCATTCCTGGTCCAAATGCCCATGTCTAATGACGAAGATTTTGAGGAAGGGTTAGGGATGCTATTTCGAAAGGAATATTGCCTGGTGATACTGGAAGAATGCAAAGAGGCACCCACCATCTGTGATGCTGATTCGGGTGAGCAACCCTCCAACTGGACCTCTACCCCGCTCTTGGCTCTTTGGTAGAGATAATATATTTAAACGCTTTATGAAATCGGCGAGAATCGGTTGAGGCCCGATTACTCACCATTTGCATTTCTTAAAATTACCTTGTGATGTTTTAAAAAACGAAAATGACTCGATGTTGATCCGAGTCAGGACCACAGTTTGTACTTCCTTTTTACTAAATTAATGAAGCCGCAACTTGTGAAAAAATATTCCTTTGGTTTACTTATGCATATGTTTATTTCTAACCCATGCTTTGCCTTACTTTTTTCAGTAATAGTAATAAAACAACCTTAAATGTCATGACATGTCGCAAAACGAGTGAGACAAATGACCCCAATGAAGAAGAGTTCGAAGAGGAAACGATGTTACCCGAAGGTCTCTTAGAAGCGGTAGAACAGATTGAGAATGAATAGAAACCCAACCTAGATGAAAGAGAGGTAATTAATCTAGGAGATGAGAAAACGATCAAAGAAACAAGGATAAGCGCACACTTTGAGGCATCCTAAAAGGAAGAATTATAAATCTGCTAAGAGAATATGTGGATATTTTTGCTTGGTCATATGTTGATATGCCTAGGTTGAGCACCGACATAGTGGCCCACAGATTGCCCATTAATGAAGGCTTTGCACTAGTTAAACAAAAAAACAAGCAATTTAAGCTGGATCTATATCCGAATCACAAATGAAGTAGAAAAACAAATCAAGTCTGGAGTGGTGGAAGTAACTTCGTACCCAACATAGTGTCAGTTCCAAAAAGGACGGAAAGATACGAATCTGCGTGGACTATCGTGACCTTAACAAAGCTAGTCCTAAGGACAACTTCCCACTCCCAAACATCCACATAATCATTGACAATTGTGCAAAGCATGAGCTACAATCATTCGTTGATTGCTTCGCTAGATACCATCAAATCTTGATGAGTGAAGAGGATTCAGAAAAAACAGCCTTCATCACTCTGTGGGAAGTGTATCACTACAGAGTGATGTCATTTGGCCTTAAGACTACCGGTGCCACTTACATGAGGGCTATGACTGCTATTTTTCATGATATGATCCACAAGGAAATAGAAGTATATATGGACGATGTCATTATCAAATAGAGAGAAAGTTTAGAGCATACCACGCATTTACGAAAGTTCTTTGACAGACTCTAAAAGTTCATTCTGAAACTAAATCCAGCCAAGTCCGCATTTGGAGTACCGGCCAGAAAACTACTTGGGTTCATAGTCAGTCAAAGGGGCATAGAACTAGATCCGTCCAAGATCAAAGCTATCCAAGAGCTACCGCCTCCAAAATCTAAAAGGAAGGTCATGAGTTTCCTAAGAAGATTGAACTACATTGGTCGTTTCATAGCCCAGTCCACCGTGATTGTGGAACCGATACTCAAGTTGCTAAAGAAAGACGCGCCCACAGAATGGACCGAAGAGTGCCAAAAAGCTTTCGATACCATCAAGAAGTATCTTTCCAATCCACCGGTCTTGGGACCTCCTAGATCGGTAGTCCATTATATTTATATCTATCAGTATCGGAAAATGCCTTCGGATGCGTGTTAGGACAACACAATGAAACTGGCAAAAAAGAGTGTGCCATCTACTACTTGAGTAAAAAGTTCACTGCCTGTGAGGCAAAGTAAACTCTAGCGGAAAGAACATATTGGTCAGTGACATGGGTAACTCAGAAGCTGAGCCGTTACTTGTCATCATACACCACTCATCTCATATCTAAGATGGATCCACTGAAGTATATCTTCCGCCAACCCATGCCTATAGGGAAATTAGCTAAATGGCAAATGCTGTCGAGTGAATTCAACATCACATAAATAGTGCAGAAAGATGTCAAAGGACAAGCCTTAGCCCACTTACTGGGAGAGATCCCTATTGATGATAATGGTTTCGAACCACTCCGAACGTATCTCCAAGACGAGGGGGTACTAACGGTAGAAGAAGAAATACCTGAGCCCCACCCAGGATGGAGATTATTTTTTGATGATGCAATTAATTACAAAGGTTCAAAGAATTGGAGCAGTCTTGATATCAAAAACTGGACAGCATTATCCGATGGCCGCGAAACTCAAGCTCCGATACACCAACAACATGGCAGAATGCATTTTAGGCCTCAGAATGGCTTTGGATATGGGCATCCATGAGTTATTGGTCATAGGTGATTCAGATCTATTGATTCATCAAGTAAAAGGCGAAAGGGCCACGAAGAATGCCAAGATCTTTCCATACGTAAATCTCAAACAAAGGTTGTGCAAAAAGTTCAAAAAGATAGACTTCAAGTATACGCAGAGGGCTCAAAATGAATTCACCGATGCTCTTGCTACTATAGCATCTCGAAAGTAGCCATATTGACCTACTGGAGATAAGTCTAAGGGAAGAACACGCTTACTGTTTCCATGTGGAAGCGGAGCCCGATGGCAAACCATGGTATGATGACATAAAACTTATCTGGAAAAAGGTGAGTATCCCGAGAATACTACAAGCAATCAGAAGAAATCCATCAAGAGAATGGCCAATGGGTTATTCCTAAACAAAGAAATACTCTACAAAAGAATGTCGGATCTCGGACTACTCTGATGTGTGGACGCCTCCGAGGCCACAAAACTACTGGAAAAATTACACGCTGGAGCTTGTGGACCTCACATGAATTATTTCGTTCTGGTGAAGAAAATCCTCCGAGCAAGTTATTATTGGATGACAATAGAAAGTGATTGTTGCAAGTTCGTACAAAGATGTCATCAATGCCAAATCCATGGTGATCTGATCAAAGTCCCACCAAGAGAACTCAATGTCATGAGCTTACCTTAGCCATTCGTCGCTGGGGCATGGACGTCATTGGACCCATTGAACCAGTCGCATCTAATGGACACCGATTCATTCTGGTCACCATAGATTACTTTACCAAATAGGTGGAAGCCACATCGCACAAATCAGTAACGAAGAAAGTAGTAGTCGACTTCGTACGAAGCAACATCATATGTAGATTTGGCATACCAGAATCTGTCATTACGGACAATGGGGCAAATCTGAACAGTCACTTAGTGAAAGACATCTGCGAGCAGTTTTGGATAACCCATCAGAACTCCACCGCTTATCAGCCACAAATGATTGGAGTCGTAGAGGAAGCCTACAAGAACATCAAAAGGATATTAAGGAAAATGACAGAGAACTATAAGTTTTGGCACGAACAATTGCCCTATGCATTACTTGGATACCAAACAACATCTCGGACTTCAACCGGGGCAACCCCGTACTTTCTTGTCTATGGCACTGAAGCAGTTGTATCTGACAAAGTTGGAAATACCATCTCTGAGAATCATTCAAGAAGCAGAGTTGGACAACACAGAATGGGTTCGAAACCGATACGAGTAGCTGGATCTAATTGATGAAAAGAGAATGATTGTCGTATGTCACGACCAATTGTATCAAAGAAAGAATGGATCGTGCCTTCAACAAGCGAGTCAAAGCTCGACTTTTCCAAATAGGACAAATGGTGCTCATGCGAGTGTTCCCACACCAGGACATGTACAAAGGAAAATTCGTTCCCCACTAGCAAGGCCCGTACGCGGTTCACAAAGTACTCTCCGGAGGAGCCGTGATACTGGCAGAAATGGATGGCCAAGTGTGGCCCAAGGCAATCAATTCAGACGCAATCAAGAGGTATTACGCGTGAAGACACGCTTTGCAATTTGTAATCACACTTTTTCTTGTAATCACTACATTAAAGACCTATCTCTTATGACAGAGACACGTAGAAAATCCATATCGGATTTGGTCTTCTCTTTTGTAATAGATAGAAAAACCAAATGAGTTCCTTGTAACATGAACTGTGCAATGACCTGATTTCCCAAGGTGGGATGTGTAGGAAGTCCATATAGGACCTGATCGCATTATTAGAAAAAAAAAATTATTTGCTTTTATTCCAAACCACGTTCGACCTGATTCCTGCTGCGTTAGGATACGTAGGCACTCCTCGAGCTCGGTCATACCAATCAAAAACCCTAAGAAACTCCTAGGAGGACACATATATAGGACTTCAAAAGAACTCCGGGTTGGCACGAGAGTTTTCCACACATAGTCAACTGGGACAAAATTCTTGAGAAGATCTCAAAAGGTCTTTCACAACAATCCCAAGACAAGGGTCAGTCAATCCAAAACCCTAAAACTGGGGTAGAATTTTTGAGAAATTCACAAAGATTCAAAGACGAGAGTTAGCTGAAATGAGACTTCAAACTGGGGCCACTCAAGGAAGCCAGAAATTTCACCACAAGATACAGTGAATCACTAAAGATTCTCACTGAATTGCACCTGTCATGACGGTTAATTTAAATAGTTTTCAAAATTATATTCTTTACAATCAAAAGCTTGAAAAAACTTATGTCAACGATTTGTTAAAATGTTTTTACTTTAAAATGAATTCATCTCTCGAACTACCGAATCCAAGAGGACCGGACCTAGGAATATAACCAGACAAATGGTGCAACAAGAGTCGACGACATGGGTCAACCTTATAGAAAACTAACACTTTTTTAATGAAGGTTCCCAGTGTCGTCAGGAGGATGACAAATTATTGCTGATGTAACGACTCGCTAGGTCGTTATGGAGGTGACTTAGAAAACCAGACCTCCGTTGGGAATTTTGAGGATGCGGGTGAGTCTGCAGCGTTTTTTTATGTATATGTACATGTTTTATTGCATCTGTAGGTCCTCGAATTGGTGTTGGGATTTTTGGGTGAAAATTGGTGGAAAAACCCGAGCTACTGGTCAAAATGAACCGCTGCAGCGGTTGGAGGACCGCTTTAGCATATTCTTCATAGCGGGACGAGGCTCGCTGCTGTGGGGGTTGGGGAATAAATGAAGTTTGCCATAGCGGCAGGGTTCCTACTATAGCTAGACCGCTGCAGCGGGACATCGACTGCTGCAGCAGTCAACGGGAGGTAGAATCAGAGTTTTATATTCTTTATTCCGAACCCATTCCCCACACAACTCCAAAAATTGTTTCCAAGAACTCCTGTGGCGAAATCCTAAGGCTAGGGCTAAAACACTCTTGAAAGGAAAGTCTCAACCCTTAACTTTATTCATTCCATCATATTGTTAGGTTCCATGATTTGTAAATGTGCTCTAATGGTGAATGAAAGGATAAAACCCTAGAAGTTATGAACCCTTGAATAAATGAATGGGTTATTTATTTTATTGTTGTTTAATCATCTAGGAGTATAGATTATAACTTCCTAGGATGAGAACTTGATTATTAACGATGAGAATGATGTATTGAGACTTAGGGTTTCATAAAGATCGTAGCTTTAGCATAAAAACTGCTTGTGAAGGGGTTGAATTGATTAGAAAACCTATGAATGGGAATGGTATGATGGTTAGGGTTGATTGTATGATGAATTCACACTTAGTGATAGTTCACCCACTTGTAAAACTGTAGAAGTAGTTGGGTTCTCTTCCCCAATTGTTATTTGTTGAGTAGATGTCCCATTACTTACTTAGCCTTATGATTTCTAGACTTTGAACGTTCTGAAGCTTTGCGGAAGGGCAAAGCTATTGCGGAGTGATTGCATTGTTCCAGTTCGGCCTTAAGTTAGGTTACGGTCTACTTGAGTTAGACTTTGTTAGTTGATTGTATATGTTATGAAATTTATAGGAGAAGCATGATTAGGGCTTCAGACATAAAGTGTGGTTGGAAATTCCTAAGATTGATATTGCTTGACTGAGTGAGTCATTAACTATTCTGTTGTGACAAAGAAGGAGTTTATGAATACTCTTCTTGTTGACTTGGAGTAATCCCTTGTTCAGGCAATTAATGAAATGATTCTTGAGTCTTGATATGACTTGTGGCATGGTGACTTATGTTTCTTGATATTATTCATTGATTGTTCACATTCCTTAATTGATTGTGAAACAAAAATACATTGTGATGGGAAAGATAATATATATATATATATGAAAAGGCACATTTGACAGGGGATGAGGATGTGGCCTAGTTATGGGCTCGTGATCTGAGGTCAGTTCCGGAGCGAGTGGTACATGGACACCATGGGTCCCCTGCAGGTCATGACTAACTGGGAAAAATAATACCATTTAGCATGTGTGTACACAGTTGAGATACTTTTATTATTTATTGCATTGCATCGGGCTCATGGCTATTTGGGCAAACATTACCATTTAGCATGTGTTTACGGATATGTGATAGAGTTGAGATAATTCGTGAGATATGGCTGTATTGGTGATTTCATGACTTGAGTTACTCTTATTGATTTCTAATTGTGTGGATTTATCTTATTCCTGTGTTGGCTGATATTTCAGGGTTGGATGATTATGTTGATAATTTCATATGGGTATGTGCTGTTGTGCCTATCTGTTTATTCTATTGATTTGGTGATTTTATGTATGATACTAATCTTAGTTGACCTATGATATCTACCAAAGACATAGTGTTTGTACTGATACTACCTTGCTGCATTCTTTTGAGTGCAGATTGTGATCCAGAGATATCTACCAGACCTAATATTAACGTGAGGCTAGTTTCTGACAAGATTTGAGGGTGAGATCTTATCCATGCTAGGCCGCCTGAAGATCTTCTCTTATTGATGTCTATTTCCATTCCAAACAGTACTTATGTTATTTCAGACAGTCGTTATTTCCTTAGATTGTTTATATTTTAGAGTCCTTGTACGATGACTTTCGGATCTTTGGGGTTGTAATAGTTAAGACTTCCGCATCTTTATTTATTTATGGCATGACTAGATCAGTTGGAGATTTTATTATCATTATATCCTTGAATGTGTTAAAATTGACTAATTAGATGACGATTGGTTAATGGGATTTGGTCACCCAATAGGAGATTTAGTGTGGGTGTCGCTCACGGCTATTTGGGTCATGACAAAGTTGGTATCAGAGCCCTAGGTTCGTCGATCTCGTTGTACAAGGAAATGTCTAGCAGAGTCTTGCGGATCGGTAAGGACACGTCTGTACTCATCTTCGAGAGGCTATGGAACACTAGGAAAATTTAATTTCTTTCTTTCTTGTGCTACTTGATTCCAATTGCTATCTAGATGATTTAAATTGGTATCTGATTTTTCTTTCTATTCTCTCACAGATGGTGAGGACTCATGCGGCAATAGTAGCCAATGAGGTACCTGCGCTGGCCGCTGGGGCAGTAGCTCGCGGTGGAGGTCAGACTGCTGGAGCAGCAGTTCGTGGAGCAGGCCAGGCCAAAGGCCGTGGCCGTGGTAGAGGCAGGGGATCAGTAGCACCAGCCAGGGACGAGGCTCCTATTGTTGGTCAGAATCCTGCTGAGTCCCCTGAGCCTCAGGTGATTCCAGATAAGGCAGCAGAGTTTGCAGCAGCACCAACTCAGCCAGATATTATAACTCCTCCAGTGTTGTCTGGCGTTATGGTTCGAGTGTTGAACCTACTAAATAGGTTGAAAGAGGCACGTGTGTTACTAGCTATTCCAGGTGCTCAAGGTGCCAGAATGGATGATCCAGCTCCAGGCGGGATTCGTGCTCCGGGGTTACAGCATGTTGCAGCTGTGGCACCTCGTTTGGATGAGGCTCCAGGATTGGAGGTATTTCCTAGGCCGGTGGGAGGTCCTGTTTTGACAGGGATGAGCATGATTTGTTCTGGAGGTTCACTAAGATGAAGCCTCCAAAGTTCTTTGGTACTGAGGTTGAGGATGCTTATGAGTTCATCATGGACTGTCATTAGAGGCTCTATAAGATGGAGGCAGTGGAGAAATATGGTGTAGAGTTTGTGACCTTCTAGCTCTTCGGTGATGCCAAGCTATGGTGGAGGGCTTTTGTGGTGTGCAGGCCAGCGGGATCGCCTTTGTTGACATGGACTAAGTTTTATCAGGTGTTTTTAGATAAGTATGTTCCTCGTACTTTGAGGGACCGCAGGCATGATGAGTTCAGTAATATTGAGCAGGGTAATTTATCTGTGGTTGCTTATGAGGTTCGTTTCTATTCGTTGTCTCGCTAAGCCCCCCAGCTTGTGCCTACTGAGGAGGAGATAGTTAGGAGATTTCTAAAAGGGTTGAACACTGCTCTTCAATTGTCAGCTCTTTAGCTTGCAGCGATAGGTGCTTCCTTTCAGAAAGTGGTGGATCATGTTAGGACCGTCGAGGGCATGAGGTAGGATGGTTATAATAAGTACGCAGATAAGAAGGCCTGAAAGGGTGGTAGTTTCAGTGGCTCTTTCTCTAAGGGCTAGAGTTCCCAGGTCTTTTCAGGACGCCCTGTTCAGTCAGCGTTGCAGGCTGCAGTTGGGGCCCACCAGGGGCCAGTCAACATTAGACCCAAGCTCTATATTATAGTGGTTATTCGGCTTCGTCCGTTTCTGTTCAGCGTCCGACGCTAGAACGCGGTGCTTCGAGTGTGGTGATATGGGGCATTTCAAGAGAAATTATACCAGACTTAGGCAAGATGGACAGGGTACTCAATTTTAGGTTCCCAAAGCCCCAGCATCAGGTAGAGGGGGAGGATCTTATGGGGGTAACTGCGCTCAATCTGGGCGTGGTGGTCACACGGCAGGTAGGGTTTGCACCCAGCCTAACAGAGGTGGGTTTCAGTCTGGTAGAGGTGGACATCAGCCCGGCAGGGGCGGAGCTCAGACAGGGCAAGTTGATCGTAATGGTTCGCAGGCTACTGGAGGACGGGTTCATTGTTATGCCTTTCCTGGTAGGACAGAGGCTGAGGGCTCAGATGCAGTCATTACGGGTAACATCTCAGTCTGTCATCGGATGGTTTCTGTATTGTTTGCCCCGGGTTCTACATTTTCTTATGTGTCTACATATTTCTCTATAGGTCTTGATATGATCTGTGCTTTACTTGATGCCTTTATACATGTATCTACTCCAGTTGGAGACTCTGTGGTTGTAGATAGAGTTTTCCAGTCTTGTACTGTCACACTTATGGGGTATAGCACCTAGGTTGATTTAGTGATTTTAGACATGGTAGATTTTGATGTCATGCTGGGTATGAGTTGGTTAGCTCCTTATCACGTAATTCTGGACTGTCATGCCAACACAGTCACCTTAGCTATGCTCGAGGTGCCTAGACTTGAGTGGAAGGGTAACCTTATGTTATATCCCGCATTTTGTGCAATTGGATAATTCAAGACAGTTGCGGGAGGACGACAAGCAAGGCCCTATTTTTATTTTGTTAAGTATATGAATGGTTTATGAAGCGGAATTATTAAGAAAGGTCAAGGGCATAAAGGGAAATTCGCAATATGCCTCACGGAAATATGGAGGAAGGCCAAGGGGCGAATTCGGAATTTCAAAAATAATTTTTCATGACGTGAAAAAAAAAGAGAGAAGGAGTGGGCTTGAATTGGGCCAACATTTGGATTAAGGCCCATATGAGATTTTAATTAAAAGGGCCCAAGAAAAGATGACTTAATAAGTCATCTTAATCATTAAAATCCTCTAGAATTCTCAAGAAATTTCAAGGATAAAAACAAAGAAAAGGAGGAGAAAAACTATCAAGGCCATTCGGCCATAGTAGACTCCACAAGACCTTGGGTGATTTTGCATCAAAAAAATTATTCTCTCTAGCCAAACAATCCATTAAAGAGTCCTTAGCAAAGTGAAAGGGGTGTTGGAGCAAGAAAGATTCTTATTCATACAAGTGGTGGTTTCTAGACAAGTGAAGAATTGAAGAACAAGGTAAGAATTCATCCTTCTTTGTATGTTATGGATATTTGTGGATGTTGTAGTGCATGAAAATGGATAAAATTCATGAAAGGCATGAGGATAGAGGTGTGGCCGTGAGGTGTCCTACATGTGTGTGTGTGTGAAAATCATGTTCTAATTGTGTTACTTGGTGTTTGGTTGTTATTGTGGTGGATGTTATGTGGAAAATGAAAGTTGAATGAGTTTGGAGAGATTGTAGTTGTGTATGTATGTTGAAGCCGTGAGGTGTGTGCTATGTAAGTAGCCGTGTGTGTGAGTTGTAAGGTGAAGGAAGATGAATCAATTTTATTTTGTGTTTGGGTTGTTGTTGTGTTGAGGATTTTATATTACCTATGAATGCATAATCATCTTGTGAAGTTGTAGAAGTTGGAGACTTGTGATTGAAGCATTTGAATTGAATATAATGTTTTTGCATGTATGGAAGATTATGAGACTTGTATGATATTGTTGGTATATGAATTATTAGTTTGTTATTATTTTCATTGGAGTTGGAAGGTCTTGATGGAAGTAGTATATTGATTAAGTTGTTAGAATGTATCTTGGATTGAAATTGGAAATTGTTAATATGGTTGTGATATTATGATTGATAGTTTGGCCGGGTTGAATTCCCGGATTGTTGTTGATGAGAATTGGCTAAGATGAATCTTGGGGAATGATGTATTTACAGAGGAAGTGCTGCCGAAATTTCGGTAGACAAGTGTCACTTTGAGATTCTACTTCTAGACACTTGAACTAACATTTGGTAAACATGACCAATTTGTAGATTTTGGCGAAGTTGGAGCTCGAATTTGGAGTGCCATAAGGAGAGAAAAGAGGTATGTAAGGCTTCACCCTTCTTTCTATGGCATGTCTTAGACGTACTAAGTCGACTACGTGTCCCGAGGACCATTCCTTTTCTCGGAATCTAAGATTGAAAATAGCTACTATTCATTCGGAGAATTGAATTAGAACTTGCATAAAATGTTGGAAAAACTTCTTGGACATCCAGAACTTACCCAAATAGGATTCTATCACCCTAAGACCCTCCCAAGTGACGCCATGAACTGTAATATACGTAAATTTGATATGCCGCCTCATTTGGCTCAAGGTGGGCCCACTATTCCCAAATTCTCTCTTATTGTTTCGTTTGACCTATTTTCACTCTATAGCTAAGGAAAGTTTTCAGGTATTATTCCGACTACTAAATAAGAATTGTTTTAACTAAGCCCTTAACACCAATACATGATTTTTCCTCACTGAAAGTTTACAAGTGTTTTCCAAAATATTCTTTCTCTTCAAAAACCAAGTTTTCAATATTGCCATTTTCCAAAATATACATTTTTCTTTAAAAACTAAGTTTTATGATGTTGCCAATTTTTATGACCTAAACAACGACTATAATCCCATGATGACTATGAATCTAGGATGCCTATGATCCTATGAATACTATGATCCCATGACGACTACGATCCTATGAAGACGTGATCCTATGACTACTATGATTCTATGGTGACTATGATTCACGATACACCGATTCTACGATGTCGGCTATGCCATGCCTATACTCCGATATGCTATGACACGTTCTATGCTGATAGTCTCGCCTTATATTAATCATCCCTTCAAGGTGAGATAAGCGCCCTCAATTATTTTATAATATAATCGGAGGTTCTCGACCTTACGTCACTCCGATGGATACACGGTTTTTCTTGGGCTCCCCTGCATGCTATGATATATATATATGTATAAAAATGTATTTGGGGAAAACTGGGAAAAAGGGCAGAGCGCTATGAGCGCTGGGTTACTCACGGTGCATGTATCCGTACTTGACTTGATATCATCCCGGACGCGGGATGCCCGGACGCGGGAATTATACTATGTGGGCAGGCCGATATATTCGGTACTATGATATACTATGCTATGCTATGATACTAGGATATACTACGCTATGCTATGATACTATGATATACTATGCTATGCTATGATACTATGATATACTATGCTATGCTATGATACATTATGATACGATATAAATTCTACTTTCTATGCCTATGAAAAGAAATGTTTTGTTTTCAAAAAGGAAAAACAAGCATGCATGATATCCTACTCTGAAAAGGGCGTTCCTATGCACGGTTACATCCTTATCTCGGTATATATATCCATGACCCCTCGATATTGTTACTTATAATCTATGCTCTTGTTTATGTTATTTTCTATGTCTTACATACTCGGTACATTATTCGTGCGACGCCCCTTCATGTGGGCGTCGCGTTTCATGCCGCGCGAGTCGGCGGATAGCGGAGTTGATCCCTAGGAGTTCCTCGGCGGTATTTTTGCGGCGCTCCGGTTGTTTCGGAGCCCCGGTCCCGGGTACTATTTTTGTGTACATATTCGGGCACGGCAGTACTCGGCCCTTTCTATGTATATGTGTACTATGTTTAGAGGCTCGTAGACAGATATGTACAGTAGCTATTGGTACTCCTGATTGTCCCCGTCGCTGTATAGTATGATCGTAAAGCTTACTAGTTTATGTTCATAATTGTACTATGTATGCTTATGCTAGTCGAAAAAAAAAAAACGGCGTAGTTCATATATGCAATAAGAGTCAGCGGGTTCGCTCGGCTCCGAATATGGGGTCGGGTGCCCATCACACCCTAGTAAGATCGGGGTGTGACACCTTAGTCCCTCCCCAAATAAAATCATTCCCTTTATTCGTGCAAAGAAGTTAGTGGATAGGGGGTGCTTGGCTTATTTGGCACATATCCGTGATACCAGTATTGAGAGTCCATCTCTTGAGTCAGTTCTTGTTGTATGTGAGTTTGCGGAGCTATTTTTCGCAGACTTGCCGGGCATGCCACCGGACCGTGACATTGACTTATACATTGACTTAGAGCCAGGGACCCACCCTATATCTATTCCTCCATATCGGATGGCACCGGCGGAGTTAAGGGAATTAAAAGAACAACTTCAGGATATTCTTAGTAAGGGTTTCATTCGTCCGAGCGTCTCCCCATGGGGCGCTCCTGTTCTATTTGTGAAAAAGAAAGATGGGACTATATGGATGTGCATTGATTACCACTAGTTAAATAAAGTCACCATCCGAAATAAATACCCCATCCCTCATATTGATGACTTGTTTGTGTTATATCCCGTACTTTTGTACGTTGCATTATTCGTAAGTTAACCGACATAACCTCTGAGGACAAGATTATTTTAAGGTTATAAGTATTTATGTAATGCTCAACAAGTGTTAGTGTCTCTAGGTTAGAGGTTAAGCAACCGAATAGTATAAGTCCTATCAATATTATACCCGTACCTTCGGGCTATGATTCGAACCGCTCGTACCGGGGAATTCTTTTGGTCATGTTCAGGTATGCAAATAAAGAGATCAGTGCATAAAAAGGATGACATCCCGAAATAATTTAGGACTTAACAAGTCGGACGACGGTGATTGAGAATAATATTTTGTCCACAATGCACGTGTATAATGTACACACCGAACTAGTCACTCAATTATAAAGTGTGATTAATTAAGTGGAAAACGGGGGGCTTCTTACGTGTCCTTTGCAAGCCCCATATGCATCAGATTGTTGCCACTTCATTTTACCAAGGCATAACCCTATTAAATAAGCATTTACAAGTCATTATAACATTTTTCACCTTGAGATAAAGCCCTCTTGAAGAGCAAAAACGTACCAGCAGCCATTGCTCCTACGAACCAGCAGCAACATGGCAAGCTAAATACATTATTGACCCCTTTGAAGCTCTTATTCATGGCATAATCCTTCTTTTCATCCTTGGGTTGAGTTGAGGAAGTGGTGCAACTGGTGCAGATGGTAGTAGGATCTGTTCTAGCTAAGTTAAGTTAAGGTAAGATTTCCTCTTCTTATAGTGTAATTGGAGTTAAATGATGTTGTAATTGAGAGATTAACTCGTATTAAGAGAAATTGGAAGTAAGAAAATGCATATGATGGTATTGGTGTTGTAATTGGGCTGAATTGGAGTTGTTTTAATTAAATTGGGTTTGATTGTTGTTGTTGTTATTGGTTATGTGTTAAAAGTGAAGGAATCTTGATATTTAAAGCTGTAGTTGTTTATATGAAATTGTTGAGATATGAATTGGATTTTGTGGAATTATGAGGAGAGTTATGGTACTATGTTCTTGTGGATTAGATGTTCATGAGGTTGTTGGGCATTGTTGTATTGTATTTAGGGGCTGTTCTTGTTGAGTTGAAATGCTGGAATTATAGTTATGGTTATGGATATATGTTGTTGTAGTTGCTGATATATGTCCTAAAGGAAGAAAGGTGTAGAGAAGTTTTATGTTGCAAACTATAAGACGAGCTTGCCGCTCGATATACCGTCTATTGCACTCTTGTTATTGCTGGAGTATGGACTGTTCATGATGGCTGTTCTAAAATTGTTAAAGGGGATGGATTAACATGAGAAGTAGGTCTATTAATCACTTTTGTTGCTGTGGTTGTTCTGTTCCATTGATATAAAGAGAAAGAATGTCTAACAATGGTGTATATAGGGTATATGGGACTGATTTTGTTATGTCCTTGAGTTGTGTCTTGTTATTGATGTTGTTGACCATGTGTGTGAGTTGTGGATGTGTGCAAGTAGTGGGAGTGCTGCCTGATTATTTTTATATAAAAGCGAGTTATCATCCGATATATAACGTATACTAGTAATCACAGAGTTGACGGACATGTTACCATTGTTGTAGGTTGAAGTGCTAATCGAGACGAGTTTAAATTATTGAGTTGGTACAGACGACAAGCGGTATGTAAAGCTATCCCTTTCTTTTTTTTTTTGGCATGAATTACATAAAATGAGCGGACGATGAACGTACATAATTCCAATGAATTCTAGTTCTCAGTGGTACTTGACATGATAGTTGTCTTTGATTCTCCAGTGTTGGTTCATTCTAATTATTCTATTGAGTCTCAGATGATGATTTAATTTGTATATGGTTGCTTCTGATATTCTATTCGTGCATAACGTTACTACATCATTTCACCGAGTCCCGGGCCGGGTATGTATTCGTGCACAGTTTCATTGCATTGTTCACCGAGTCCCTCACTAGAGGGCCGGGTACGGTATATATATATATATATGATTATTTCACCGAGACCTTCACTAGAGGGCCGGGTACGGTATATATGTATATGACTTCATTCACCGAGTCCCATAATGGGCCGGGTACGATATATTATATAGATATGCATGACTCTCATCTCATAAGGCACAGGTGCATTGGTATCTTTGATTATCATACTTGTCTCCTATCATCTTTTATTCAGTCATGATCTTCTTTATTGTATTTCATGTTTTATGTACTCAGTACATTTTAAATGTCTTGACCCCCCCCCTTTCTTCGGGGGGCGTTTCATGCCGCGGTACAAACACACGGTTTGGTGATCCTCCAGCCTAGGACTTCTGCTCAGCTATTTGGAGAGTTCCATTGTTCCGGAGCCTAAGTCATTTTGGTACAGATCCTTTGATATAGACTTATGCATATCCGGGGGTACGGCGGGGGCCACATCCCGTCATATTTCACTATTATACTCTTAGAGGTACGTAGATATGTGTGGGTTGTATATAGGTTTTGGTCAGCTATATCGATATGGTTCGTTTTGGATATTCCCGTATGTAGTGGCAGCCTTGTCAGCTTATATATTATGTTATGTTTTGGTTAGCTGTGACTCCTCAAGAGACAGGTTCATTATGATATATGACGTTATGAGTCTATAGCTTACTTTTACGAATTTCCATATTGTCCCTAGTTTCAATCTGACTATATCTAACAGGTTCGTACACGAGTGTCCAGCTCAGGCACTAGTCATGGCTCATCGGGTTGGGTCGTGACAAATGTGGTATCAGGGCAGTTCATCCTCGGAGTGTCTACAGACCGTGTCTAGTAAAGTCTTGTTTATCGGTGTGTTATGCACCACATCTATAAACAGGAAGCTACTGGACATTTAGGATGTCACTTTTCCTTCTTACTCTAGATCGTGCGATAGAGATATGTTATCAGGATAATCCCTTTCTAACAAATTATTATGTTTTCAGCTATGCCTCCAAAAGCGATAGGCGCCGAGAGGGCAAATCGGTGGCAGGAGATACTGGTCGGACCGAAGAGCTACTGGGGCCCGTGCCCGGTCTATGCACCCGAGATTGTACTCCGGTCGGTGAGCTCGCTGCCGCCGCCACCTCCGGAAGGAACTTAGAGCGGCGGCGGCTCCGGTTCGGGGGGCGGCACCACGCCGGCTCCGAGGCCCCGGCCACACCGAGCCTCGTCTCTCTCGGCCGAAGGGGCGGAGGATAGGACCGTGAGAGATGCGGTTCGGGCCCCTAACCGGGTGGTGGCGAGGGCGAGGCTCGCGAGCATGGACTAGGAGTTGACCATGCGGATAGATCTGATAGTTTGAGGGTTCGTGACTTCTTAAGTTGTAATCCTCCAGAGTTTTTTGGGTCAAAGCCCGAGGATGATCCGCAGGAGTTTATTCGGCAGATACAACATTAAGGATAATCAAGGCTTCTGAGACTGAGTCTGTTGAGTTGGTTTCGTATCGGTTGCGGGATCTAGCTGTTAATTGGTATGAGTCTTGGGAGTTATCTAGGGGCGAGGTGCTCCTCCAGCGGTATGGGATGAGTTTGTGGAGGCCTTCCTTGGCCACTTCCTGCCTCCAGAAATGAGGCAAGCTAGAGTTGATAGATTCTTACATTTGAGGTAGAGTGGCGGGAGCGTTCGAGAGTATAGTCTTGAGTTTGATTCGTTGGCTAGATATGCGCCTACTATTGTGGGCGATATGGCGATAGAGTGCGTCATTATGTGATGGGGCCCGGATTGTTATTTGATTGATGGTTGTATGGCGGTGGCTCTTCGACGGTATGGATATTGCTCGGGTACGGATATGCACGAGGGGGTAGAGGATCGACACGGACGTCGGCGGATAGAGATCATGACGAGAGACGGCATAAGAGGGCTAGATCGGTGGTTATCTGGTGAGTTTCGAGGCGGCCTTAGCGACATGTTAGATATTCTTCCCTGCCAGCACAGAGTGCACCCCCACAGTTCACAGGCAAGAGATTTGACCGCACAGGGTATTCAGGAGCTGGTCAGAGCTTCAAGGCTTTAAGGTTCACAGATGAACAGGGGTTCGAGTCAATCGAGGCCACCTTTGCCTCGGTGTTCTCGATGTGGTAGGCCCTATTTTAGGGAATGCTGTCTTACTACAAGTGCTTGTTTTTCTTGCGGCTGTCAAGGCCATATTATGAGAGAGTGTCCTTATGGAGGTGGTACAGGTGGTATGGCTCGGCCCTCTTTTGGATCGGTTCTTTGTTCATCTTCTTGTAGCTATGCGCCTACCTGGGCGAGAATATTCGGACATCGGCGGGGGCCGTGGTAGAGGTCACAGTGGCGGAGCTCGGTTCTAGCGGTCCTTCAAACCGCATATATGCTTTGGCTAGTAGGCAGCATTAGGAGGCGTCACGGAATGTGGTTACAGGTGTATTATCGATTTTCTCCCGGGACGTATATGCATTGATAGATCCGAGGTTCCCTTATCATATATATCCCCCTTTGTTGCTAGTAGGATGGAATAGAACTTTGAGTTGATAGAACCATTTGAGGTAGCTACACCGGTAGGAGATTACGTCATAGCTAAGAAAGTATATAGAAATTGTTCGGTGGTTATATATAGTCATCATACCATAGCGTATCGATGAGTTAGACATACGAAGTTTGATGTTATTATGGGTATGGATTGGTTGGCTTCTTGTTATGCTAACGTTGATTGTAGAGAAAAGATAGTTCGATTTCGGTTCCAAGAGAGCCAATTATAGAAGTGGAGGAATACGACATCACCAAGGGGTAAGTTTATTTCATACCTTAAAAGGCAAGGAAGATAGTTAGAAAAGGTTATATTTATCGTCTGCACGATGTTCGCCACGATGAAAGCAAAGGTACCGACTCTTCGGTCGGTCCCGGTAGTTAATGAATTTCCGGATGTATTCCCGGATGAACTTCCGGGTCTTCCTCTGAACGGAAAATAGAGTTTACTATAGATGTATTGACGGATACTCAACCCATATCTATTCCTCCTTATAGAATGGCACTGCGAGTGAAGGAATTAAAGGAGCAGGCGAGAGACTTGTTAGAAAAGGGCTTCATCGGAGCCTAGCACATCACCTTGGAGAACTTGCGGGTACTATTTGTGAGAAAGAAAGATGGGTCCCCGCGCGGATGTGTATTGATTATAGGCGAGTGAATAAAGTAACAATAAAGAATAGGTATCCCCTCCCCAGGATTGACGATCTATTTGACCAGTGGCAGGGTGCTAAGTATTTTTCGAAGATAGACTTGTGGTCAGGTTATCATCAGGTGCGGGTAAAGGAGGCTGATATTCCGAATTCAGGACCCGATACGGGCATTATGAATTTAGAGTGATGTCTTTTGGGCTGACCAATGCTCCAGTAGTATTTATGGATTTGATGAACCGAGTATTCAAACCATTCCTAGATATGTTCGTTATTGTATTTATTGATGATATTCTGGTTTATTCACGTTCAGAAGAGGAGCATGCAGACCATTTGAGGATGGTACTTAGGGTACTCCAGCACCAGAAGTTGTATGCCAAATTTTTTAAATGCGAATTCTGGTTGACTTCAGTAGCATTCTTGGGGCATATTATTGGAGTTGACGGTATTCGGGTAGATACGCAGAAGATCGAGAGACTTAGCCTAGACCTACGACACCTACTAAGGTACGCCTTGATTTTCTAGGGGCTAGCACGGATAATACGGGGAGAGGTCGTAGAAAAGTTTGCCTCGATTTCGGCGCCTTTAACAAGGCTAACTTAGAAGGCTAAGTTCCGGTGGATTGATACTTGTGAGTAAAAAAAACTTCCGATTCTTGCTAAAAAACAAGTTGACTACGGCTCCAGTTCTAACTCTTCCTGAGGGACCAGATGGCTATGTTATTTATTGTGATGCTTCAGGTGTTGGACTAGGTTGTGTATTGATGCAGCATGGCAGGGTTATAGCCTATGCCTCCCGACAGCTCAGAAAGCACGAAAAGAATTATCCTACTCATGATCTGGAGTTAGCGACGGTAGTGATTCATGCCTTGAAGATATGGAGGCATTATTTATATGGTGTTCGTATGTTGATATTTATACGGATCATAAGAGTCTCCAATATATCTTTAAGCAAACGAAGGAGTTGAATTTATGACAAAGACGGTGGTTAGAGTTACTAAAAGATTATGATGTTGATATTCTATACCATCCGGGGAAAGCAAATTTGTAGCAGATACTCTTAGACGTAAATATATGGGTAGCTTGACAGACGTGCAACCAGAAAGGAAGGAGATAGTTCGTGAGATTTACCGGCTAGCTAACCTTGAATCCGTTTGGCTAATTCTAGAGATAGTGGAGTTTACTATTCGAGAAGTTCTTTGAGTCCTCTATCATGGAAGAGGTAAAGAGACACCGAGGACGAGGACCCTATTTTGCGCGGTATAGAGATACGGCTTCTTGGTAAAGACCCCATTCGAGGTTACACGGACAGAGTGCTACGGTATGGGGCGGTTATGTGCGACGTTGTAGGGCTACGACGGTGCTATGGGAGAGGCACACTATGCCGTTATTCTATTCATCCGGGGTCAACGAAGATGTGTCATGACCTCGAAATGTTTATATTGGTGGGATGGCATGAAAAGGGACATAGCGGAGTTTGTTGCTCGGTGCCCAATTGTCAACGGAGTTAAGGTCGAGCATCGAAGCACGACGATTATTACGGAGATAGAGATCCCAACTTGGAAATGGGAAGTAATTAATATGGACTTCATTACGGGTTTACCTCGCACTCAACGGAAGTATGACTCTATATGGGTTATTGTGGATAGGCTAACAAAATCGGCCCGTTTCTTTCGGTCGAGGACTACTTATTCAGGCAAGACTATGCGAGGTTATACAGGATATAGTGAGACTTCATGGGGTTCCCAAATCTATTATATCGGACGGAGGAGCTCGGTTGCAGCTAACAACTGAGATCATTCCAGAGAAGGACACACGGTGAGTCTTAGCATGGCATTCACCCTCGGACCTGATAGACCCCGACGGGCGGAAAGTATGCTATTTAAACACTAGAAGATATGTTGCGAGTCTGTATTATTGACTTGGCAGGTAGGCCGGGATGATCATTGCCACTTGTGAGTTTGCTTATAATAATAGCTGCCATTCTAATATCCGGACATATAGCACCGTACGAGGCCTTATATGGGAGGAAGTGCGGTCACTATCGGTTGGTTCGATGTTGGCGAGACTAAGTTAATCGGCCCGGACATGATTCAGAAATTGTTGATAAGGTGCGAAGCTTATTCGGGGAGAGATTATTGGCAGCCCGAGTTGATAGAAGTCATATCACGTTGATAATCGACGTCGACACTTAGAGTTCAGTTGGTGATTGGGTGTTCTGAAGGTATCACCCATGAAGGGTGTAATGAGATTCAGCAAGAAGGGGAAGCTTAGCCCGAGATACATTGGGCCTTATCAAATTATTCATAGGGTAGGCAAGGTTGCCTATGAGTTGGACCTACCATCTGATTTGGAAGCAGTACATCCGATCTTTCATGTATCAATACTTCGTAAATGTATTGGTGACCCTTCTATATTCCACTATAGATGATGTCCAGGTAACAGAGGAGTTGTCTTATGAGGAGAGCCCCATAGCTATACTTGATCGCCAAGTTAGAAGGTTACGTACTAAGGATGTGGCTTCCGTCAAAGTATTATGGTGAAATAATAATAGGGAAGAGGTGACCTGGGAAGCCGAAGACGAGATGAAGAATAAGTATCCTTACATGTTCCCTATGCCTGCAGGTAAATTAATTCCTTACTTGACTATATTGATTGGTAAATGAGACTATATGATATTATGGCCCTGTGAGGCATCTGTGGGTTGCTGAATGCAGGTTGGTAGGAATAGCGATAAAGGAGACTTTGGCAAAAAATTTATAAGACTCTATAGACTAATTCAACATTCGAGGACGAATGTTCTAAAGGGGGGAAGGATGTTATATCCCGTACTTCTGTACGTTAGATTATTCGTAAGTTAACCGACATAAGCTCGGAGGACAAGATTATTTTGAGGTTATAAGTATTTATGTAATGCTCAACAAGTGTTAGTGTCGCTAGGTTAGAGGTTAAGCAACCGAATAGTATAAGTCCTATCAATATTATACCCGTACTTTCGGGCTATGATTCGAACCGCTCATACCGGGGAATTCTTTTGGTCATGTTCAGGTATGCAAATAAAGAGATCAGTGCATAAAAAGGATGACATCCCGAAATAATATAGGACTTAACAAGTCGGACGACGGTGGTTGAGAATAATATTTTGTCCACAATGCACGTGTATAATGTACACACCGAACTAGTCACTCAATTATAAAGTGTGATTAATTAAGTGGAAAGGGGGAGCTCCTTACGTGTCCTTCGCATACCCCATATGATTAAATTGTTGCCACTTCATTTTAACAAGGCATAACCCTATTAAATAGGCATTTACAAGTCATTATAATATTTTCACCTTGAGATAAAGCCCTGCTAGAAGAGTAAAAATGTACCGGCAACCATTGCTCCTACGAACCGGTAATGACATGGCAAGCTAAATACATTATTGACCCCTTTGAAGCTCTTATTCATGGCATAATCCTTCTTTTCATCCTTGTGTTGAGTTGAGGAAGTGGTGCAATTGGTGCAGATGGTAGTAGGATCTGTTCTAGCTAAGTTAAGGTAAGATTTCCTCTTCTTATAGTGTAATTGGAGTTAAATGATGTTGTAATTGAGAGATTAACTCGTATTAAGCGAAATTGGAAGTAAGAAAATGCATATGATTGTATTGGTGTTGTAATTGGGCTGAATTGGAGTTGTTTCAATTAAATTGGGTTTGATTGTTGTTGTTGTTATTGTTATCATTGATTATGTGTTAAAAGTGAAGGAATCTTGATATTTAAAGCTGTAGTTGTTTATATGAAATTGTTGAGATATGAATTGGATTTTGTGGAATTATGAAGAGAGTTATGGTACTATGTTCTTGTGGATTAGATGTTCATGAGGTTGTTGGGCATTGTTGTATTGTATTTAGGGGCTATTCTTGTTGAGTTGAAATGTTGGAATTATAGTTATGGTTATGTATATATGTTGTTGTAGTTGCTGATATATGTCCTAAGGAAAAAAGGTGTCTGAGAAGTTTTATGTTGCAAACTATAAGACGAGCTTGTCGCTCAATATACCGTCTATTGCACTCTTGTTATTGCTAGAGTATGGACTATTCATGATGGCTGTTCTAAAATTGTTAAAGGGGCTGGATTAACATGAGAAGTAGGTGTGTTAATCACTTTTGTTGCTGTGGTTGTTGTGTTCCATGGATATAAAGAGAAAGAATGTATAACAATGGTGTATATAGGGTATATGGGACTGATTTTGTTATGTCCTTGAGTTGTGTCTTGTTATTGATGTTGTTGACCTTGTGTGTGAGTTTTGGATGTGTGCAAGTAGTGGGAGTGCTACCCGATTGTTTTTATATAAAAGCGAGTTATCATCCGATATATAACGTATACTAGTAATCACAGAGTTGACGGACATGTTACCATTGTTATAGGTTGAAGTGCTAATCGAGACGAGTTTAAATTATTGAGTTGGTACAGACGACAAGCGGTATGTAAAGCTATCCCTTCCTTCTTTTTGGCATGAATTACATAAAACGAGCGGACGATGAACGTACATAATTCCAATGAATTCTAGTTCTCAGTGGTACTTGACATGATAGTTGTCTTTGATTCTCTAGTGTTGGTTCATTCTAATTATTCTATTGAGTCTCAGATGATGATTTAATTTGTATATGGTTGCTCTGATATTCTATTCATGCATAACGTTATTACATTATTTCACAGTCCCGGCAGGCATGTATTCATGCACGGTTTCATTGCATTGTTCACAGAGTCCCCTCGCTAGAGGGTCGGGTACGGTATATATATGATTATTTCACGGTATATATATATATGATTATTTCACCCGAGACCTTCACTAGGGGGCGGGTATGGTATATATGTATATGACTTCATTCACCGAAGTCCCATAATGGGCGGGTACGGTATATTATATAGATATGCATGACTCTCGTCTCATAGGCACGGGTACATTGGTATCTTTGATTATCATACTTGCCTCTGCCATCTTTTATTCGGTCATGATCTTCTTTATTGTATTTCATGCTTTATATACTCGGTGCATTTTAAATGTGCGACCCCCGCTCTTGGGGAGGGCAGTTTCATGCCCGCGCGTACGGACATGCGGTTTGGTGATCCTCCGGCCTAGGACTTACTGTTCATTTGTTTGGAGAGCTCCATTGTTCCGGAGCCTAAGTCATTTTGGTCTGACGAGATCCTTTGATATAGACTTATGCATATCCGAAGTGGCGTCTAATCATATTTCACTATTATACTCTTAGGGTATGTAGACATGTGTGGGTTATATATAGGTTTTGGTCGGCTATATCGATATGGTTCGTTTTGGATATTCCGTATGTAGTGGACCTTGTCGGCTTGTATATTATGTTATGTTTTGGTTAGTATGACTCCTCAAGAGACGGGTTCATTATGATATATGACGTTATGAGTCTATAGCTTGCTTTACAAATTTCCATATTGTCCCTAGTTTCAGTCTGACTATATCTAACAGGTTCGTATACGAGTGTCCAGCTCGGGCACTAGTCATGGCTCATCGGGTTGGGTCGTGACAGTTTGATCAGCTTCAGGGGACTTTTGTGTTTTCAAAAATTGACTTGAGATCGGGTTATCATCAGTTGAAAATTCAGGCAGAGGATATTCCCAAGACAGCGTTCCGAACGAAGTATAGGCATTATAAATTTCTGGCTATGTCTTTTGTGCTTATTAATGCCCTAGCTGCATTTATGGATTTGATGAATGGCATTTTTAAGCCACACTTAGACTCTTTTGTGATAGTGTTTATCGATGACATTCTGGTTTATTCGAAGTGTAAAGAAGATCATGAAAAACACTTGAGAGTTGTTTTTGGGTTGCTAAGAGACAGGCAGTTGTATGCTAAGTTCTCCAAGTGTGAATATTGGCTCGCGTCTATGTCCTCCTTGGGACATGTGATTTTGAAAGAAGGAATTGTAGTGGATCCGAAGAAAATTGAGGCAGTGAGAGATTGGGCCACGGCCACTTCCGTGACAGAGATTCGCAGTTTCGTGGGTTTGGCTAGTTACTATCGTCGGTTGGTGAAGGGGTTTGCTTTTATAGCTTCGCATTTGACCCGCTTGACTCGAAAAGAAGTACCTTTTTAGTGGTCCGACGAGTGTGAGGAGAGCTTCCAAAAGCTCAAGAATTTATTGATTATAACTCCTATTCTATCTTTGCCCCAGAGGGCAAGGACTTTGTGGTTTATTTTGACGCTTCTCATTTTGGTTTGGGTGCTATTTTGATGTAGGAAAAGAAGGTGATTGCTTATACTTCCAGGCAGATAAAGATCCATGAGAAGAACTATCCTACTCATGACTTAGAGTTGGCAGCTACGGTTTTTACATTGAAAATTTGGAGGAACTATCTCTATGGTGCCCATTACGAGGTATTTACTGATCATCGCAGTCTTCAGCATGTGTTTACTCAGAGGGATCTTAATTCTAAGCAACGGAGATGGATGGAGTTGCTTCAGGCATACGATATTACTATCTTGTATCATCCTGGCAAGACCAATGTGCTGGCAGATGCCTTGAGCAGGAAATCAGCTAGCATGGGCAATTTGGCTCGTTTGATTTTGTTAGAGCGCCCGTTGGCCAGGGAGGTTTAGACTCTGGCTAACAATTTCATGAGGCTTGATGTGTCAGGTTCCGGAAGAGCGTTGGCTTGTGTTGAGGCGAGATCATTTCTGGAGCAAATTAAGGCCAGACAGTTCGAGGATGCGAGTTTGAGTAAGATTTGCGATAAAGTCTTGCGTAGTGAGGCCAAGGAGGCCGTGATTGATAATGATGGTGTCTTTATAATCAAGGGGTGTGTTTGTGTTCCCCGTGTTGATGATTTGATTAAAATAATTTTAGCGGAGGCTCACCGTTCTAGATATTCCATTCATCCTCGTGCTACCAAGATGTACCGTGACTTGAGGCAGCACTACTGGTGGGCTAGGCAGAAGCGTGATAAAGTTGAGTTCGTTGCACAGTGTTTGAATTGCCAGCAGGTGAAGTAAAAGCACCAGAGACCCGGGGGTACACTTCAGAGGATGCCCATTCCAGAGCGGAAGTAGGAGAGGATAGCGATGGACTATGTGGTTGGTCTTCCAAAGACCTTGGGTAGGTTTGATTCGATTTGGGTCATTGTTGATAGATTGACCAAGTCTGTCTATTTTATACTGGTTCAGATCACCCATACCGCTCAGAAGTTGGCCCAGATTTATATCCGTGAGATTGTTCGACTATATGGGGTAACTATTTCCATCATATCTGATCGAGGCACGATTATATCTCGGTTTTGGAAGACTTTGCATTCCGAATTGGGCACTAGATTGGACCTTAGTACAGCTTTCCACCCTCAGACAGATGGCCAGTCTGAGCGGACTATTTAGGTCCTAGAAGATATGCTCTAAGCTTGTGTGATTGACTTCGGTGGCCATTGGGATCAGTTCTTACTATTGGCAGAGTTTGCGTATTACAATAGTTACCATTCGAGCATTGATATGGCCCCGTTTGAGGCTCTTTATGGGATGAGATATAGGTCTCCTATCGAGTGGTTTGATGCGTTAGAGGTAAGGCCATGGGGTATCGATATTTTGAGAGAGTCACTAGATAAGGTTAAGGTGATTCAGGAAAAGCTTTGGCAGCTCAGTGTAGGCAGAAGGAGTATGCGGACTGGAAGGTCCGAGATCTTGAGTTCATAGTTGGAGAACAAGTCTTGTTGAAGGTCTCACCCATGAAGGGTGTGAAGAGGTTTAAGAAGAAAGTTAAGCTTAGTCCCAGATTCATTCGTGCGTTTGAGATTCTCAATTGTGTGGGGGATATAGCCTATGAGTTAGCCTTGCCCCCAGGTTTATCAGGTGTTCATCCTGTGTTCCATGTCTCTATGTTGAAGAGATATCATAGTGATGGTTCATTTATCATTCATTGGGATTCTGTCTTGTTGGATGAGAATCTATCTTACGAGGAAGAGCCTATTGCTATTTTAGATAGGGAGGTTCGTAAACTGAGGTCGAAAGAGATAGCGTCGGTAAAGGTTCAGTAGAAGAACCGCCCTATTAAGGAATCTACTTAGGAGACCGAATCCGATATACGAAAGAATTACCCCCAGCTTTTCACTGAGTCAGGTACCTTTCCTTTTGTTTCCTTTCTTTGTCCGTTCGGAGACGAACGATTATTTAATTGGCATCTGATGTAACGACCCGCCAGGTTGTTGTGGGGGGTGACTTAGAAAACTAGACCTCCGTTGGGAATTCTGAGGCTGCGGGTGAGTTCGCAGCGTGTTTTTATCTATATGTCCATGTTTCTTTGCGTCTATAGGGCCTTGGAATGGTATTGGAATTTTTGGGTGAAAACTAGTGGAAAACCCGAGCTACTGGTCAAAATGGACCGCTGCAGCGGTTGGGGGACAACTGCAGCGGGTTCATCATAGCGGGGCAAGGCTCGCCGCTGCACGGGTTAGGGAATAAATGAGGTCCACCGTAGCGGGAGCGTTCCCGTTAAAGCGAGACCGCTGCAGCGGTCAACGAGAGGTAGAATCAGCATTTTATATTCTTTAATCTGAACCCATTCCCCACACAACTCCAAAATAGTTTTCAAGAAATCCTGTGGCGAAATTCTAAGGCTAGGGCTAAAACACTCTTAAAAGGTAAGTCTCAACCCTTCACTTTGTTCATTCCATCATATTGTTAGGTTCCATGATTACTGTTACACCTTACACTTTCAGAGCATGAGCATGCCACGTACTTCACCGTATTAATAGAGTATCGGAGACATCCCATGAAGTTTTAGAAGGCAAGCCATGGAAAAATGAAGTAAAGGATGAATTACGATCTTGTAAGTCATAACCAGAAAGGACATGACCATTATCAAGTATGATTAATGATAAATATCATGTATGGAGAGTTTCGGACGATTCCGAGACCAAGCAAATCGAAGAAAATAAGTTTGTCGAAGATTTGGAAAAAAAGTTGAAAGAATTTTGGGTCAACCTTGGAGGGGTATATCTCAAGGTATATTAGGAGTTTTAAGGTGTTTCAAAGGCCTAAAATGAATTTCATCGAGTCAAGTTTCTAATGCAACAAACTGCTCATCGATACGGCATTGGAGTAGAGAATTATGGATGTTACAAGTTAGGCTGACAGAGCAGAAACGCACGCTACAGTGCGCGCTGCTACAGTAACCGGGCTGCTACAGTAACCGAAGACTCTAGGTCGGTCCAAAGCGACTCTAAAGCTCTAGAAAAGGGGTTTTACCCCTATTTTGTTCATCCAACACCTCTAAAACATTCCCCAACCCTCTAGAATATTTTCCCAACATCCACCCACGAAATATTGGCCCAAAACAAGTGGAAACAACCAAATCTTCCATCAAGAAAGTTAGAAACTACAGGAGTAGCAAGCCTATGGTATTGTATCATGATTGAGGGTAAATTTGAAATGATTCAGCCGTGGTTCTTGGGTTTTATAAAGCTAGCAAGGTACGTATAACACTCCTTTGGTCATGTGCTAGCTTAATTAAATGTTGGTAAAGTTGTTGGAGGCCAAATACCACAAGACTACATCAAAATAAGTTAAGTTAAGCCAACATTTTGAATGTTTAAATATGGCTTGCTAATGGTTGTAAATGGTGGATTATAACTGAATATATTGTCCACTACGGTTATTGGGATTATTCATGTGTTAGTTGGAAAGATGGAGAAGAAAATATATGAAATCTACGAATAGAAAGAGTCGTGGCTTTTAATTGGGAACTCATGCATGCTTTATATATATATATATATATATATATATATATATGTATTTTAATAACACCGTGCCTACATGGTCGGGTAGTATAACACTGCACCACCCTATAGGTGGCTGGGCCGACACACCACTGCAGTGGGCAGCTTATGCCCCGGACGCGGGCCAATGATGATAACGCCGTGCCTATATGGCCGGGCAGCATAACATCATACCTCTATGGTTGGGCAGTTTACTTACATATATATATATTTATAATGTTGATTTAAAAAGTTAAAGTTGGCATGCATGGTTTCCGCCTAAAAAGGCAATCAGATATACAGGTTATCTCTTTATCTCATGCTTTTTTATTCTTGTTTATGGTGTTATTCATGCCTTACATACTCAGTACACTGTTCGTACTGACTTCCCTTCTTGTGGATGCTATGCTCATGCCCGTAGGTAGGCAGGGAGACGGATCAGATTCGTAGGTTCTTTATCAGTGAATTCTCAGGGGCACTCAACTTACTTCGAAGCTGCAGTCTATTGTTATTGGTCTTCATGGTCACTTGTATTCTATGTAGAGGATCGTAGACATGTGTGTAAAGTTAGGTTCGTTTCATAACCCTACCGGTTCATATCGTTGTATAATATTTATATATATATATATATATATATATATATATATATATATATATATATATATATATATATATATATATATATATATATATATATATATATATATATATATATATATATATATATATATATATAGAGAGAGAGAGAGAGAGAGAGAGAGAGATGTGTTGTTATGTTGTGATATATGTCCTTACGATTATGATATCCATGAGCTATCTTTATGGTGCTCGGTGTGTTAGCTCCGGGTGCCCTTTATGGCCCTCTGGTTGGGTCGTGACCAAAGTGGTATCAGAGCAGTTCGTCCTAGGGTATGTCTACGAGCCGTGTCCAGTAGAGTCTTGTTTATGGGTGTGAAGCGCGTCACACTTATAAACAAGAGGCTGCAGGGCATTTAGGAATGATTGACCTTTCTTTCTCATCTTAGATCGTGCCGTAGAGCTAAATTATAGGATGTGATGTCCCTGATTCTAATCCTAAATGTTTTGATTGTGGATAAGCAGTTGATTATGCCGCTATGAGGTGATTGATGAGAACTGAAGTTGATACTCCGAAAGGTATGTTCCTGCCTTATTGATATTGGTAGACCTTGCTATAAGAACTTGAGCTAGATGTTACGGTATTTATGATCCACGTGAGTTATTGGATGTGTTTTGTGGGAGTTGTGTACGAGAATGAGGCGATGCAAGAAGTATAGAGGAAACTCTGTCGAAATTTTTACAAATTGAATTGTTTGAGTGTCTATGCTATAGAGAAAGGATGAAGGAAAAATGTGACAATCGGATGTTTGGTAAGTCATGATTGAACGAACAATTATAAGATGCTTTCAAAGAGAAGTTTTAGAATGATTTTGATTTAATTTAAGGGAAGAACCTTGGAAGGAAAAAAATGATTAGTAATTAAAGGAACTGGAATGAGTTGCATTCGAGATTTCGGAGAATTGAGATTTATTGAAGATATAGGGAAAGTTGACATTAAGAACTTAAATGCAGTATTACAATTTATAGATTGGTGAGTAAGAGATAACAAAGAGATATTGATAAGGGAAAGGAAGTTAAAGAGTAGGGGAAAGTTTTACTCTAGAAGTTTATATATATATATATATATACATAAGATCAGGACGGGTTGATGACAGGCACTCAGACTCGTTTTATCGAACTTTCCTATATGATATGAGTTTACATTGGGGTTTAGAAGTCACCAGTCATTCGAATTCCAGGGGATTCTGAGTAATTTATAGTTGGTACTACTCTGAGAATCATTATGGTCAAGTTACTTCAAGTATTAATGACGACCTTGAACTTAAGAATGAGAAATAGTTAGGTAAGTTGGATTGCAATTATGATTGTCTTCTGGATTGCTTATACAACTTCTAAAGATGATGTTGCTTGGCCGACGAAGGAAGTAGAGATTGTATCAACCTTAGGAATATGTGGTGTGTTTTTAGCTAATTTTTATAAGAAGGCTTCACCTCATTTTTTTTCGGACGGGTGTTGTGAAGATTATTGATGATAGAAAAATTAGGTGCGATGTCGGTTTATGTGTAAGGAGAGGAGAGTAGGTGTACAAGTGAAGATAAAGTATTGCAAGGATCGATTCGGTTGCTACAAGAAAGTAAAGGATGCGAGGTTGATTATCTTAGACAAAGAGCTAGGGTACAAGTACGAGTAAGGATTTTTAAGTAAAGTTATATCGCCAGGATTCACATACAAAGGTATGCTAGGAAGACCTACAGATTTAGACATACGAAAAAAAATGAGGAACTAGAATAGCCCAGGGAAATCAGAAGCATATGAGCTTTACAATTAGAATTCTCTGGCTAGCTGGGTAAAAAGAGAGGGGAGATGTATTAGAGCCACAAATTCAGGACAAAATCAAATGGCAACGGGATATCTCACAAAAAAAGGTGTTGAAAAGCGATAAAAAAGATAAGTCATGAGTGGCTACATCGAGTATTATTTATACCCTTATGATTGATGTTACGATATGTTAAAAATATTGATTGTGCCGTATGTCAAAATTGAGGTAGCAAGCACTACAGAAAGAATCAGGATTGGGTTTTCTTAGGAATTAAAGTCAGATAGCGGTAACACGACCAAATATGTAAGCACGAGCATTAGGAAAAAGAAGGTCATGATATCATGAAGGGGAGAGAAACTTGGAAAAGGAAAACGTATACACATTGAGGATCAGGTAATATATTTGAGGAAAAGGTTAGGACCAAAGCAGGAAAGCAGACAATAGGATCAAATTTAAATAAATCAACGGGAGATAGAGTAATGTTGTACATGACAAGGGATGAACGTGAGGACCTCGGAACCAACCTATACATTTTCATAACTAGAACCAAGAAGGTTGTAAATGAATAAAGGTGCATCCTTGAGAAGGAATAAACAGAACTTATGAGAGCGACGAGGAAATTTTAAAACTCCTGAGTTTTAACCAAGAGAATGGGTGTGAACACATAATTGGTACACCTATTTAAGGGGGAAAAGTACCCCAAGAAGAGATTTTCAGCGTCAAAAGGGATTCGCACTCATAACGAAATACTCCAAAGTTTTCTAACCTAAGAGTAAAGGATGACTAATGGAAACAGGCGTTTTACGAGTAAAAGAAAACAAAAGGAACTATAAGGACTAATGGAAGGAGGAGGTGTTAACGAAATGGTTAAAAGGAATTATGTGGCCACCGACAACTAGGAGGAGGTTAATGAGTCAGTAGGCTTGCCCAAAGGAAAACAAATTGAAATTATAAGACAATGGTTGTGTTAAAGATGCAAAGATGCGATCATGAAGAAAACCGAGAAAATTCGAGATATATATCTATATATGTGTGCACAAGTTGTAGTATCATAAAGGAAGATGAAGACTCGACGAAAGAAAAGAGGAAAGGGTGTACTTTGTGAGGAGTTCATGATAAGAACAAGAACCGATAGAACACTAGAAGGATTATGATGCCTAGCAGTGATGCAAACAAGTAGTTAAGAAGAATTACGGGACAAAATGAGCTAAGCTAATGGAAGGACGAGTCGTGGGAATGGATGGTGTGAAGTATCAACTTTTAATGGTATAGTATAGACATAAATCGGAATTGGGAACCTAGAGCAAGGAGAATTTCAAGGATATTAAGAAGGTAGTTGTGGAGGAAGACTAGGGCTAAAGAAGCGTGGTATAGTCGGACACTCCATAAGGGGCCTAATGAATTTTGATTTCCCCAATAAATCATTAGCCTAGAGGATTACTAGTCATGAAAGGTAGAGGTGATCAATAAAGAAAGCATCTGAATTATATCCGATATGTGTAAACATTTGACTTAGTATAAGAATCCAGTTAGCAAAAAGAAAATAAGTTAAACCATGCGATGAAAAGAACTCCGGCATTATATGAAATAGAGAAGTTAAAGGATCGCTAAGGTCGGCTAGATGACTATCAAAGACGGTTAACACTCAAAAGTTACGGTATATGAGAACATCCTTTAAAAGGGGGGAAGAACAAATTCAGTTCTTAGATGAACTACAATATTCCCAAGTTCAAAAGAGGGAAATGTACTGGCTTGAAGAAGCCAAAATTCGAGATGAACCAATATATTGAGAATGTGTTAAAAAAAACTGAGAATGGATTAAATGCAGGTATATCAGGAGACAAATATGGAAGGAGAATAAGTTTCACCAATGAGATACGTTGTATTCCGGACTATGACTCGAATCACTCGCGCCGAAATTTTTTTAGGTACATTTAGATATGCAGTAAAGTACTCCAAAGGGTAGCAGAAGGAGTGAGGAAGGCCGCATGTGACCAGGGGTAAGTATAAGGGACAATCGGGGTTACTAAAAGAACTTGTAGCACTAGAAGAGATGGAAACTTTAAAAGAGGAATATTTATAGGAAAGTTCAACGATCTTCAAAGGAAAGGAAGATAGTATGTCTATGGATAGCAAGACAGCAGTACTGCCTGAGATTAGAAAGTACCTCGTAAGTTCTGAAATTCCAAGTCACCGATTATATCAATTGTGAGAGTGTATGACATAGAACCATATAAACAATAGCCGTAATCAAACGCCCAGCAGAATGGTCCAAGGTCGACGAGTACAAAAAAAAAGGATAATCTAAAGTAGCACCGGAGAAGCAAGCAAGGAAAGGTGCCATATCTGAACAAGAGAATTTGTCTACTAGTAGAGAAATAAGGAGCAAGGAAAAAGAGTACAACAATTAAGAGTGCTTACAGACCGACTGAGAGCCGTAGAAATTATGAGTTAAGACCATCCTAATGGCAACAGGTCCCAGGACGGTAGCTAGATATCAGTTGACCACTGGGTACATACATAAGAACATGAGGATATGGAACTAATGAATGAGTTCAACAAAGAATTGGGAGAATATGAAAGAAGACTAATAAGCCCATAGTATAAGGGCATGGAGATCAGGAACTAAAGGAGGACAACCAGTTCAAGAAATTAATGATAGCATCGTAAGCTCCCAAGCTACGACATTCGAGGACGAATGTTTCAAAGGGGGGAAGGATGTTACACCTCGCACTTTCAGAGCATGAGCATGCCACATACTTCACCATATTAATGGAGTATCGGAGATGTCCCATGAAGTTTTGGAAATACAAGCCATGGGAAAATGAAGTAAAGGATGAATTACGATCTCGTAAGTCGTAACCGAGAAGGAAATGACCATTATCAAGTATGATTAATGATTAATATCATGTATGGAGAGTTTCAGAAGATTCCGGGACCAAGCAAATCGAAGAAAATAAGGTTGTCGAAGATTTGGAAAAAACTTGACAGAATTTTGGGTCAACTTTGGAGGGGTATATCTCCAGGTATATTAGGAGTTCTAAGGTGTTTCAAAAGCCTAAAATGAAGTTCGTCGAGTCTAGTTTCCAATGCAATAAACCGCTCATCGATATGACATCGGAGTAGATAATTATGGACATTACAAGTTAGGCTGACATAGCATAAATGCGTGCTACGCTACGTGCTACGATGTCAATCGGCACCCTACGATAACCGAAGACTCTAGGTCGGTCCAAAGCGAGTCTAAAGCTCTAGAAAAGGGGTTTTACCCCTATTTTGTTCATCCAACACCTCTAAAACATTCCCCAACCCTCTAGAATATTTTCCCAACATCCACCCACGAAATTTTGGCCCAAAACAAGTGGAAACAACCAAATCTTCCATCAAGAAAGTTAGAAACTACAGGAGTAGCAAGCCTATGGTATTGTATCATGATTGAGGGTAAATTTGAAATGATTCAGCCGTGGTTCTTGGGTTTTATGCACTGCTTAAGGTACGTATAACACTCCTTTGGTCATGTGCTAGCTTAATTAAATGTTGGTAAAGTTGTTGGAGGCCAAATACCACAAGACTACATCAAAATAAGTTAAGTTAAGCCACTGTTTTGAATGTTTAAATATGACTTCTAATGGTTGTAAATGGTGTATTATAACCTGAATATATTGTCCCTACGGTTATTGGGATTATTCATGTGCTAGTTGGATAGATGGAGAAGAAAATATATGAAATCTACGAATAGAAAGTAAAGGATGAGGCGTAGGAGTATGGATTGCTTTGGAATACATTTAAGGATATTTAGAACTAAAATATGATATGGTAAATATATGCATACTGTTATGAATGGTGTGGACTGAATTATGAAAGGAGAGTTGGGTTTAAATGACGTTGTTATTCGTTAAACGAGCTTGCCACTCGATATGATTCTTAAAGTAATCAAAGAAGGTTATATTGGATTATATTGTAGTCATTGCTGTTGTTGATTATTGTTGTTGTTGTTAGGTTGTTTGATGACCCTTAGTGGTCTTTGGGATGTAATATAAACAGGGGAGATGTTGCCCAAATTTCGACAGATTTTAAACGGAATTAAATTGAAGGCTTAAGATGAGCGCATGACATTGAGCCTAACAATAGAATGAATGGTTTATATGTAGATTTACGAGCTTGGAAGGATAAACGTTGAATGGCTAAGGAGACCAAAAGGTATGTTAAGATTTACGAGCTTGGAAGGATTCCTATATTATGATTTCATATATGTTTCCATAACCTCCTTACTTCCAAAAGTTAGAAGTTCATGATTCTTAAAAGCTTCTTATGATACTAAAGATGAGATGTTTTCTATGATGAACATGATGACGATGATCCTATTTCTGGAGATTCCAAAGCTTATGGATTTGATGCTATTATGAGATTATTGAGTTCATTCCATGATTTTCTTGATTTTATTCATTGTTGTTCATCTCACCTTATGATCATTGTTCCTTCAAGGTGAGATATAGCGATGATGATTGTTCCATAATATAATCGGAGGCTATCGACCTTACGTCACTCCGATAGAGTTGTGGCTTTTAATTGGGCTCTCATGCATGCTTTATATATATACATGTATGTATTTTAATAACACCGTGCCTACATGGCCGGGCAGTATAACACCGCGCCGCCCTATAGGTGGTCGGGCAGACACACCACTGCAGTGGGCAGCTTACGCCCCGGACGCGGGCTAATGATGATAAAACCGTGCCTATATGGCCGGGCAGCATAACACCGTACCTATATGGTCGGGCAGTTTACTTACATATACATCTATTTATAATGTTGATTTAAAAAGTTAAAGTTGGCATGCATAGTATCCGCCTAAAAAGGCAATCAGATATACAGGTTATCTCTTTATCTCATGCTTCTTTATTCTTGTTTATGTTGTTATTCATGCCTTACATACTCAGTACACTATTCGTACTGACGTCCCTTCTTATGGATGCTGAGCTAATGCCCACAGGTAGGCAGGGAGACGGATTAGATCGGTAGGTGCTTTATCAGTGGATTCTCAGGAGCACTCCACTTACTTCGGAGCTGCAGTCTATTGTTATTGGTCTTCATGGTCACTTTTATTCTATGTAAAGGCTTGTAGACATGTGTGTATAGTTAAACGTTTCATAACCCTACCGGTTCATATCGTTGTATCACATTTTAGTAGCCTTGTCGGCTGGTGACGATGGGCATAATTGTTGAAGAATATATATATAGATATCTGTTGTTATGTTGTGATATATGTCCTTACAGATTATGATATCCATGAGCTATCTTTATTGTCCACCCAGAAATGATTATGAGACGTATGTTTAGAGGTGCTCGGTGTGTTAGCTCCGGGTGCCCATCATGGCCCTCTGGTTGGGTCGTGACAATTACTAAAGGTGCTCTAATGGTGAATGAAAGGATAGAACCCTAGAAGTTGTGAACCCTTGAATAAATGAATGGGTTATTCATTTTATTGCTGTTTAATCATCTAGGAGTATAGATTATAACTTCTTAGGATGAGAACTTGATTATTAATAATGAGAATGATGTATTGAGACTTAGGGTTTCATAAAGATGGTAGCTTTAGCATAAAAACTTCTTGTGAAGGGGTTGACTTGATTAGAAAACCCATGAATGTGAATGGTATGATGGTTGGGGTTAATTGTATGATGAATTCACACTTAGTGATAGTTCACCCACTTGAAAAAGGGTAGAAGTAGTTGGGTTCTCTTCCCCAATTGTTGTTTGTTGAGTAGATGACCCATTACTCACTTAACCTTATGATTTCTAGACTTTGAACTTTCTGAACCTTTGCGGAAGGGCAAAGCTATTGTGAGTGATTGCATTGTACCAATTCGGCCTTAAGGTAGGTTACGGTCCACTTGAGTTAGACTTTGATAAGTTGATTGTATGTGTTATGAAATTGATAGGAGAAGCATGATTATGGCTTCGGACATAAAGTGTGGTTGGAAATTCCTAGTATTTATATTGATTGATTGATTATGTGATTAACTATTCTGTTGTGGAAAAGAAGGAGTTAATAAATACTCTTCTTGTTGACTTGGAGTAATCCCTTGTTCATGCGATTGATGAAATGATTCTTGAGTCTTGATATGACTTGTGGCATGGTGACTTATGTTCCTTGATATTTATTCATTGATTATTCACATTCCTTAATTGATTGTGGAACGAAAATACATTGTGATGGGAAAGATAATATAACTATGAAAAGGCACATTTGACAGGGGATGAGGATGTGGCCTACTTATGGGCTCGTGATCCGAGGTCAGTTCTAAAGCGAGTGGTCCATAGACACCATGGGTCCCCTGCAGGTCATGACTAACTGGGGAAAACAGTATCATTTAGCTTGTGTGTACACGGTTGAGATTCTTTTATTATTTATTGCATTGCATCGGACTCATGGCTATTTGGGAAAACGTTACCATTTAGCATGTGTGTACGAAAATGTCATAGAATTGAGATAATTCGTGAGATACGGCTGTGTTGGTGATTTCATGACTTGAGTTACTCTTATTGATTGCTAATTGTGTGGATTTATCTTATTCTTGTGTTGGCTGATATTTCGGGGTTGGCTGATTCTGTTGATAATTTTATATGGTTATGTGTTGTTGTGCCTATCTGTTTATTCTATTGATTTGGTGATTTTATGCATGATACTAATCTTAGTCGGCCTATGATATCTACCAGTACATAGTGTTTGTACTGATACTACCTTTTTGCATTCTTTTGAGTGCAGATTGTGATCCAGAGATATCTACCAGACCTCATATTTAGTGTGAGGCTAGTTTCCGACAAGATTTGAGGGTGAGCTCTTATCCATACCAGGCCTCCTGAAGATCTTCTCTTATTGAGTTCTATTTCCATTCTAGACTTTACTTATGTTATTTCTGACAGTTGTTATTTTCGTAGACAGTTTATGTTTTAGAGTCCTTGTACGATGACTTTCGGATCTTTGGGGTTATAATAGTTAGGACTTTCGAATCTTTATTTATTTATGGCATGACTAGATCAGTTGGAGATTTTATTACCATTATATCCTTGAATGTGTTAAAATTGACTAATTAGATGACGATTGGTTAAGGGGATTGGTTCGCCTACTAGGAGATTTAGTGTGGGTGCCACTCACGACTATTTGGGTCGTGACAGGTGACTATGTTTTTTCATATTGACAAAACAGGTAAGAAGCGGCTCATCAGAAGAGATCCCGGTTCGCATCAAATGCACCAAGAACGAAGAAACGAAGAACGCCACAAGGGTGGCTCAATCAAGCCGAAGAGGCAGCAGAAAGATAAAAAGCGCCACAAGGGTGGACCACTCAGGCTAAGAAGGCTACAGAGGGATAAAGTGCCACAAGGATGGCCCACTCGAGCCAAGAAGGCTACAGAGGAACAAAATACCACAAGGATGGCCCACTAGAGCCAAGAAGGCTACAAAGGAACAAAGCGCCACAAGGGTAACCCACTTTAGCCAAAAAGGCTACAAAGGAACAAAGCGCCACAAGGATGGCCCACTCGAGCCAAAAAGGCTATGAAAAGAACAGAAAGTGCCACAAAGGCAACAATCTAGCCAAGAGGACTATACAAAGCGAAATGCCACAAGGGCAACAATCTAGCCAAGATGGCTAAAAAGAGTGGAACGCCACAAGGGCAACAATTTATCCAAGAGGGCTACAATGGACAAAACGTCATAAGGGCAACATTATCAGGCCAAAAGGGCCACACAATGAACAAAGCAGCATATCAGACCAAGAGGGTCACAGCCGACATAAAGGACGAAAGAAAGACGATCTAGCCAAAAGGGTCATATCTATCATATGCATGACAAGAGGATCATTCATTCAAACATATTGTCACGACCCAACCCGCCATGACTGGCATCCATCTAAATCCTAGTGGATGAACCAATATACAAGACACCTATCCATTTAATCCAGTTTTATATTAACCAAGCTAAACAAAGATTAATCATTCAAACATCAAAAGAACAAAATAAGTCATGCCATAAATACTGAAATAAGTGTGGAAGTTCTAACTATTACAAATCCCCAAAATCTGAAGGTCATCGTATAGCACTCTAACATGTCTAAGAATCTGAAGTCTAACAAATAAGTAATCCATAATGTCCAGAGTACGAAAAGACATCTTAGCAACAAGATCTTCGGGCGGCCTGGCATGGGAAGAAGCTCACCCTAAAATCTGTCAACAATTATCCTCCACACTAGATGTAAGGACGAGCAACGGTCTCTATATCACAATCTGCACTCAAAGAATGCAGCAAGGTAGAATCAATGTAAACACTATGTACCGGTAGATATCATAGGCCGACTAAGATTAGTATCATGCATATTTTGTAAAATCAATAGAATAAAACAAGCAAGTCAACAGACATGAATATCAATAAATCACAGCAAGTCAACCAAGGACAATCACAATCAAATCACCAAGATATCAAGCATCACAATCACGTAAGCCACAACGAAAATAAATTTACCATAATAACCTCACTCGCTGTACATACATGCTAGCTGATATCTTAGCTCAGTAGTCATGACCTGCAGGGGACCCATGGTGTCCATGTACCACTTGTTCTCGAAGACTCCTCGAACTCGAGCACAAACCTCCGCTCCGAAACGAACCCCGGTTGTTGGACATATCTGTTATATCCCGTATTTTGTACATTGGGACAATCCGAGATAACCACGATAAGTTAGGGACAAGACTATTCCGGGATACGAAGTTGAGATTTTTGACACCCGATTTTATTTTAAGGCATAAGTTGCTTATGATTTCATGGGCATGGAATATTAAGGAAAATTTGGGGTGAAAAGTGAATTATGGAAAGTTATTAAATTTTCATGAATCGGCCAAGTTTGGCCGTGTGGCATGGTGTGGGACCCACCCTTGGTTGGCCAAATTTGACTAGTCCAAGCTATGAAGGGTGCATGTGATTACTCCACAATTGTAAGGGCTAGAAGTGAAGAAAATAATTCTTGGGGGGCTAAGGTGGCTTGACAAGAGTGTGGGGCCATAGGGCCACATGTGTTAATTCATATGGAAATAAAAGATGACAAGTTAAGTCATCTTCATCATTTTTCATACTCTAGAAAATTGAAGAACCATGGAGAAAGGATGAAGGCCATATTCGGCCAAGGGGAGAAAAATGGAGGTCCAAAAATAGCCATCAAAAAAATTAATTCTTCTAGGTTTTCAACTCATTGAAAGGTCCTAAACAACATGGAGTAATTGTTAGAGCAAGAAAACCATTTATCTTTACAATTCTCAACTCAAGCTATGTTAAAGAACTAAGTGAAGAAGGTAAGTTTTAATCCTTTTTTTCCTGTGTTATGGAGGGTTTGTGCATGTTGTAGTAATTGGAAATGGATGAAATTCATGAAAATATGGATGTTGGTATGTGGTCGTGTATATGTGGTGTCTTGATGGGATGAGATGAACAAATTTTGTTTAATGTTTTGGTTGTTGTTGCATGGATTCCATAATGAAAATGATGGTTTAGTAATTCAAATTGAAGTTGTAATCGTTTGTAGGTTGTTGGAGAAGGTAATGCGATTTTATTATAGTTTCTTGTATCATTGAGGTTAATGTTGTTAACGTGCGGAATGTTGGTGTAATTTATGAATTTGGAAGAAAGAAATGTGGATGTTGTTGTTCTCGGTTGGAATGGTTTTTCGGAAGTGGTGTTTTGTTTTGGTTGTTTGAAATATTGTGTGAATTGTTTAAAATGTTCTTGAATATTGTTTGTATGGATTCGGACTAGTATTTGAATGTATAAGCGTTGATATTGGTTTGAAATGTAGGAGGTTGAATTGAATATAATGGAATGTTGTTGAATTATGTAGAAAAGAGCCACTAACGTTAAAATGCGCTTTAATTTGAGTATTGATGTTGTTAGTGTGGTTGTTGGCATTGTTGTCGATGAATTTTAGCCGAGTTGAATTCTCGGTTGTTGTATTTATAGGGGAAATGCTGCCCAAATTTCTGTAGAATTTTGTGTTCGCTTGGAATCGGGTTCCTAAATGCTTTTAGCTAATATTTGGTATTTAATGACATATTATAGATCTTGGGAAGCCCGCGACGTAAGTTTGGATTAGTTTCGAGAGCAGACAAGGTATGTGAAGCTTACCCTTCTTTCTTTTGGCATGCCTTAGTGTAATTAGGCTATGATACGATTCTCGGGGTAACTCCATTCTTAAGATCCGAGCACGTATACGATTCTTATTCACTTCTTGATCCTCACGTTCTTAATATGGTCAAATTATGGCTTTTAAGTCTTTTGCACAGTTGAATTTCAAAAGTTGCATAATGAATGTTGTTTTTAAAGGATTCCATAACTACGAACGACCGTAACTTTTATAGACGAGCTCGGATCGCTTCGAAACGTTCATAGGAGATTCTATAATGAATAAGGTCTCCAACTTTCATAGATGGACTCGGATTGGTCTGATACTCGTCCGTGGGCCCCGAGACTTTCCTTTGTGTAATGCTAACGACTTTTGAAAAGATTTAGTGTGACTATCGTCTTAAACTCGGACGTTGATTACTTACTTCTCTATCAAGTTTGTAATGACGATTATGCCCCTAATTTCCTTAAGTTATTTCATACGGTTTGATACGTATTTATGAAACCTAAAGTTCCATTTTATATGTTCTCGAACGGCGTTCGGAAGAAACTTGGTTTGACTATCGCCTTGGTTTTTAAATGACTCGCTGATCCGATTATTCCATCCGCCTTCGAAAAAAATGTTTTTAAATTGCATATGGTTACTCACGACTCGCTCGTGCATTCGTATTTACATCCTTCACCGAGTCCCGGCCGATTATGTATCGTGCGCACTATGTTATTTTCCTATGTGATGCCGTGTTACTTGCTCACCGAGCCTCCTCGCTGAGGCCGGTTCCGTTTATATTTGGTGTTATGTCGTGTTATGGCGTTATGGTGTGCTATGATGTGTTATGGGGATATGTCGGTTACGGGAGATATGAAACCTTCGGTGTGATGCTGTGTTATGGCGGCAACGACGGCGGCGACCATATTCTAAGATCCCCATGCATGATTATGTTTTTTTTTTAGTAAGCATTTTGATATTCGGATATTGCATTTACTTTCTCGTACTTCGGTTTTGATTATGATCCCGTTTACTATATTTCATGCTTTGCATACTCGACATATTCGCATCGATCCCCTTTCTTCTGGGGTCGCGTTTCATGCCGCGGGCAGTGCACGTATACTTGTTTGGATGATCCATCGGCCTTAGATCCCCGTTTCACTTGCCTCAGAGCGCTCCCTTGTTCCGAGCCTATACTTTGGTCCGTATTCGTTATCGTACATATGCATATGTTTATTCAGGGCACGGCGGGGCCCCGTCCCGTCATATGATTTTGTTATGATCCTTAGAGGTCCGTAGACATATATGTGTGGGTATAGGCGGGCACACGTTCGGTCATGTCCGTGTGATTTGTGTTTCTGATGTTCCCCCGTATTCCGACAAACCTTGCCGGCTTATATGTGATGTCATTTGTTTTAAGGATTTGACTACATTATGTATGTATGTGTTTGTGACAATGTTGGGGCGACGTATTACTATTCTGTATGTATAAGATCTGGCTATGCCAGCTATGGTCTGATGTCTGACTATTGTATACGTATAATCTGTTTGTACGCTGATTATGGTTAGTAAAAGGCTCGGGTGCCCGGCGGCACTAGTCACGGCCACGGGGTTGGGTAGTGACAAAAATGGTATCGTAGCGGTTCGTCCTGATTGTCTACGGACCGTGTCCGGCGAGTCTTGTTTATGGTGTGAAGCCGGCCACACTTATAAACAGGAGGCTGCGGGGCATTTAGGAATTAGTGACCCGTTTTCGGTCCTAGATCGTGCGATAGATCCAAGTCATAGGAAATGAGATCCCTCGTACTAACTTTTAATTTCAGCGGAAGGACGACGTCGACAGAAGAAAGTGACTGATGGTATTGGAAGCTATGAAGCGCGCAGGTAAGTAAAGGTACAAAAGGTATATGTTGACTAAGGTATTGAAGTATGATCGAAATGTAAAGTTGGAAACCGAAAGGAAAGTAAATAGAAAGTGTAACAGTGTGGGTTCGAGTCGACATACGAGGTAAGCCCATCATTTTCATACCGATGTTGATATCGAGCCCTTATATATATATATATATATATATATATATATATATATATATATATATATATATATATATGTTGGCCCCGCGAGGCATTGTTGGTATTTCCTCGTACAAAGTTTCGAGATAGTAAGAAATATAGGAAACTCGCCGAAAATTTTCCAGGAAATAAAACAAGAATGAGGTATGGGTTTGTAATATGCCTCGAAAGGTCGTGTTAATAGTAAGGATAGAATTTGACTAAGTTGCAAGTACGACTGACCTTGAAAAGTAAGTTAACTACTAAATTGGCGGTAATAGTAATTAGGAGGTCGATATGGATAGATAAGAAAAAGAATTGTGACGGATATGAAAGTACTGATAAGACAACTTGTGAGATATTAAGGATAAGATTGACCGAAAAGGGTAAAAAGTTAAGAAGTGTGACACTATAAGGTTGATTACGAACAGGATATTATGTGAATATTATAGGGATCATTATGAAAATGAGAAAAACCTAGCGGGGAAGCGACTAAAGGATATGACGTGATCCGTGTGACTAAAGTATGAAGGTGAGCTAGTGATAAAAAAAAAAAAAGGATTAATTGGAAGGAGGAGATAAAAAGAAAAGTGAGTAAGATAACGGTGTAGTAATAGATGATGACATATGTAGCCGTGAACACGGTAATATCAAGAACTTAGAATCGTGAAAGACCAAGCCATAGAAAGATGAGCAATAGGGTAGAATGGGTGTTAGAAATGACCGATATGATAGGAACAAATAGGGATGAACAGAATATGATTTGAAAACGAGGAAGGGATTATGTAGGAGTAGTATTTCCGAAAGGACATAAAGGTATTATAAAATTCCTCGTGCATAGGAAAGAGGGATGAACATAGATTGGGGAAATATGGTAAGGGGGGATGCTAAAGGAAGCACCCAGGATAGGCATAATTAAATAAGTGTGAATGTGGAACGAAAAGGGAATACTTAGTTATGAATTTAAAGGTGTAGTACGACGACATGGTTATAAGGTAAGGCCATTATTGAGACGAACTTGGTATGGTTTTGAGTAAGTTAGAAGCTTGTGTTGGGCACACAGTAAGGGTAAAAAGGCATAAAGCATAAAGGGACACTACGTGCACACAACTTCACCTCAAAAAATAATGGAATCTTTAGGCGACGAAGACGGTAGGCTCAAGGAACAGATTGTGCGATATAATTTCACCAAAAGGAACAGGTGATATAGATTGCGATAAAGGTGCTACTTCAAGAGAACCTTAGACACGTATCGTCGGAATATAAGTGCCACCTAACTGAGAATTTGGAATGCCTACAAGTATTAAAGAATTATTGAGTGAAGTACGAGACCCTTTCTAATTCGGCGGGAGATGTGTTATGAGAACGCTTTGAAGCCTGTCAAGACTCCAACTTACTCCAGATTATGTGCTGAAGGTCATGTGATAAGATTGACGCGATCATATTAACATTAGGACGTCGCATTTCATCAGAGTCCCAAAGTTAAGCGTGCTGGAGTGGGAGCAATTTTAGGACGGGGTGACCCCCGGGGAAGTTTACTAAAAGTCTTATAGCCGGACATAGGAAATATAAATGGGAAGCTGGGGTAGCCTAAGAGAAATCCGAACATACAGAGTGGGCAGAAACCCTAAGAGGTCACGTGGGACGAGGCAGATTGAATCGGTGAAAAAGAAAGAAGGTGCATTACAGCTTTAGAATCAGGGTAAGTTGAATAGCGTTGGGAATCTTTTGTAAGCAAGATGGTGGTGATTATGCATACGTAGGTATATGATATCCCATATATGGCTATGGTGAATCCCAAAGAATCGGCGTTGAGGCATATTGGAAGGCATTAATCAGACAGGGTAAAGAAGTTCAAGTGAAAGAAAATAAAAATGGCACAAATGTTATAAGGCAGCCGATGTCGTTTTCGCTACGAGTTGAGCTTGGGAAGTTCTAAGATAATGATACTTGGGAAAGAAAGAAAGTAAGTAGACGATAGGTAAGGTGACCAAAATGTCGGAGAGAGCGAAAGAGTAAAGCACGGCGCGATTTGAATAGAAATGTGAAGGTAGGCGTGTGAGAAAGATAGAGTGTGATGGTATGGAACCAAAGTGGATTGTGTAGAATTGCAGAATAGACTTCGATAAGTGGAATGAAAGAATAATGACCATAACGAAAAATGAGAAGTAAAGGAAAGAAAGATTAGGCCGTGCAACGGTGCTAAGAGATTTCTAACTTTCGAAGAATAAGTGTCAAAGGCGACAGATATCTAAAAACTATTGGTGTATTAGGACCCCTTAATAAGGGGGGGAGAACATATTGAACTTGAAAGAGGTTATGGCGTTCTTATGTCCCAGAAGGGGAAATTCATTAACTTGGAGCCAGAGTTCGAAACACAAGGAAATCAAAAACACATATACCTGTGTCATGAGAGAATCGAAAGGGCGTAAAAATTTTTGTAGCCCTATGTATTTTTGGGGTTGTATGGTAAGATTTGAGGGACAAAGGTTAAAGAAATAGTTGTGGCAAAAAAGCTAAAGGAAAAGTTGCAGGGAGAGCCCAAGGATTTAGTTTGAACTCGAATTACGAGTTGCCATAAGTGTAGTTGCACTGTGAAGGATAACGAAGGGTGTAGAACCACTACGTACAAATATACTTTGGATTGACAAGTAGTCCCGCGAAAGAACTAGGAGAAATAGTTTGAAGGACATAACCATTATACCCACTAGCAACAAAGTCATGTTGGGTGAGTACTCGAAATGTAAAGGTAAAATGGTGACAAGGTTATAAGGACTAATGACGTTGACCATGGAACCACAAGTGAGCCCTAGCATACAGGTGTCCCCTCGTACCAACGACGTGCCGAGCGTACTATTCGTACGTTAAGGGATATGTTGCGGGCCGTGTTATAAATTTCGACATAGTCGAGATGATCTCGCCCACTTGTTGAGATCGCTTAAAATAATAACTACCATTCTAGCATCCGTATGGCCGTATAAGGCTTCGTGTGGCGAAGTGGTGTCACCGATTAGCTGGTTCGATGTGGCGAAACTAAGTTAATTGGGCCAGATACGATTCAACAAGTAGTTGACAAAGTGAAACTCATTCGGGAGCGGTTATTAGCAGCTCGGAGGCAACAGAAGTCATATGCAGATACTCGACGTCGACACCTAGAGTTCCAGGTCGACGATTGGGTATCTTTGGGGGTGTCACCTATGAAGGGTGTTATGAGATTCGACAAAAAGGGGAAGCTTAGTCCGAGGCATATTAAAGTAGGCGAGGTTGCCTATAAATTAGACCTACCGTCTGATTTGGGAGCGCGCATTCGCCTTCCACGTGTCCATGCTTCGCAAATGTGTAGACGACCCTTCCGAGTATTTTCCCTAGGTGACATCCGGTAACAGAGGAATTAGTCTACGAGGAGCGGCCTATAGCCATACTGGATCGTCAGGTGAGAAGATTGCGTACTAAAAACATAATTTCCGTTAAAGTATTGCGGCGGAACAATATCAGGGAAGAGATGAAGAATACGTATTCCTACTTATTTCCTATGTCTTCAGGTAATCTAAATTCCCAGATGGGTTGTGTTGACTGATTAATGAATTGTATGTGACAGCTATAAAAGAGACTCCCCCGAAATGCCTATAAGACCCTATAAGACAAGTTTAACATTCGAGGATGAATGTTCTAAAGGGGGGGGGGAGGATGTTATATCCCATATTTTGTACATTGGGACAATCCGAGATAACCACGATAAGTTAGGGACAAGACTATTCCGGGATACGAAGTTGAGATTTTTGACACCCGATTTTATTTTAAGGCATAAGTTGCTTATGATTTCATGGGCATGGAATATTAAGGAAAATTTGGGGTGAAAAGTGAATTATGGAAAGTTATTAAATTTTCATGAAATGGCCAAGTTTGGCCGTGTGGCATGGTGTGGGACCCACCCTTGGTTGGCCAAATTTGACTAGTCCAAGCTATGAAGGGTGCATGTGATTACTCCACAATCAGTGGGCTAGTTGAAGAAAATAATTCTTGAGGGGGCTAAGGTGGCTTCTGCCAAGAGTGTGTGGGCCATAGGGCCACATCTGTTAATTCATATGGAAATAAAAGATGACAAGTTAAGTCATCTTCATCATTTTTCATACTCTAGAAAATTGAAGAACCATGAAGAAAAGGATGAAGGCCATATTCGGCCAAGGGGAGAAAAATGGAGGTCCAAAAATAGCCATCAAAAAAATTAATTCTTCTAGGTTTTCAACTCATTGGAAGGTCCTAAACAACATGGAGTAATTGTTAGAGCAAGAAAACCATTTATCTTTACAATTCTCAACTCAAGCTATGTTAAAGAACTAAGTGAAGAAGGTAAGTTTTAATCCTTGTTTTCCTGTGTTATGGAGGGTTTGTGCATGTTGTAGTAAGTGGAAATGGATGAAATTCATGAAAATATGGATGTTGTTATGTGGCCGTGTATATGTGGTGTCTTGATGGGATGAGATGAACAAATTTTGTTTAATGTTTTGGTTGTTGTTGCATGGATTCCATAATGAAAATGATGGTTTAGTAATTCAAATTGAAGTTGTAATCGTTTGTAGGTTGTTGGAGAAGGTAATGCGATTTTATTATAGTTTCTTGTATCATTGAGGTTAATGTTGTTAACGTGCGGAATGTTGGTGTAATTTATGAATTTGGAAGAAAGAAATGTGGATGTTGTTGTTCTCGGTTGGAATGATTTTCGGGTGAAGTGGTGTTTTGTTGGGTTGTTTGAAATATTGTGTGAATTGTTTAAAATGTTCTTGAATATTGTTTGTATGGATTCGGACTAGTATTTGAATGTATAAGCGTTGATATTGGTTTGAAATGTAGGCGGTTGAATTGAATATAATGGAATGTTGTTGAATTATGTAAAAGAGCCACTAACGTTAAAATGCGCTTTGATTTGAGTATTGATGTTGTTAGTGTGGTTGTTGGCATTGTTGTTGATGAATTTGGCCGAGTTGAATTCTCGGGTTGTTGTATTTATATGGGAAATGTCGCCCAAATTTCGTAGAATTTTGTGTTCGCTTGGAACCGGGTTCCTAAATGCTTTTAGCTAATATTTGGTATTTAATGACATATTGTAGATCTTGGGAAGTCCGCGACGTAAGTTTGGATTAGTTTCGAGAGCAGACGAGGTATGTGAAGCTTACCCTTCTTTCTTTTGGCATGCCTTAGTTGTAATTAGGCTATGATACGAGTCTCGGGTAACTCCATTCTTAGATCCGAGCACGTATACGATTCTTATTCACTTCTTGATGCTCACGTTCTTAATATGGTCAAATTATGGCTTTTAAGTCTTTTGCACAGTTGGATTTCAAAAGTTGCATAATGAATGTTGTTTTTAAAGGATTCCATAACTACAAACGACCGTAACTTTCATAGCGAGCTCGGATCGCTTCGAAACGTTCGTAGGAGATTCTATAATGAATAAGGTCTCCAACTTTCATAGATGGACTCGGATTGTCCGATACTCGTCCGTGGGCCCCGAGACTTTCCTTTGTGTAATGCTAACGACTTTTGAAAAGATTTAGCGTGACTATCGTCTTAAACTCGACGTTGATTACTTACTTCTCTATCAAGTTTGTAATGACGATTATGCCCCTAATTTCCTTAAGTTATTTCATACGGTTTGATACGTATTTATGAACCCTAAAGTTCCATTTTATATGTTCTCGAACGGCGTTCGGAAGAAACTTGGTTTGACTATCGCCTTAGTTTTTAAATGACGGTTCATCTGATTATTCCATCGAGTCTCTCAAAAAAGTTTTTTAAATTGCATATGGTTACTCACCACTTCGCGTCGCATTCGTATTTACATCCTTCACCGAGTCCCGGCCGGTTATGTATCGTGCGCACTATGTTATTTTCCTATGTGATGTCAGAAATGGTTCACCGAGCTCCTCGCTGTAGGTCAGTTCCGTTTATATTTGGTGTTATCTTCGTGTTATGGCGTTATGGTGTGCTATGATGTGTTATGGGATATGCTCGTTACTTACGAGATATGAAACCTTCTCGTGTGATGCTGTGTTATGGCGCCAACGACGGGCGGGCGACCATATTCTAAGAGCCCTATGCATGATTATGTTTTTTTTTAGTAAGCATTTTGATATTCTGGATATTGCATTTACTTTCTGTACTTCTGGTTTTGATTATGATCCTATTTACTATATTTCATGCTTTGCATACTCGCACATATTCCGTACGACCCCTTTTCTTCGAGGGTCGCGTTTCATGCCGCGTGTACGTATACTTGTTTGGATGATCCATCGCCCAGATCCTCGTTCACCGTTCCTTGGAGCGCTCCCTTGTTCCAGCCTATACTTTGGTCCGCATTTGTTATCGTACATATGCATATGTTTATCTCGGGGCACGGCGGGGCCCTTTCCCCGTCATATGATTTTGTTATGATCCTTAGAGGTCCGTAGACATATATATGTGTGTGGTACGGGTAGTCACCTGTCACCATGTCCGTGTGATTTGTGTTTTGGACGTTCCCCGTATTCGACGCCTTGCCGGCTTATATGTGATGTCATTTGCCGAAGGATTTGTCTACATTATGTATGTATGTGTTTGTGACAATGTTGGGGCGACGTATTACTATTCTGTATGTATAAGATCTGGCTATGCCAGCTATGGTCTGATGTCTGACTATTGTATACGTATAATCTATTTGTACGCTGATTATGGTTAGCAGGTGCGTCTGCGTGCCCAGCTAGGGCACTAGTCACGGCCTACGGGGTTGGGTCGTGACAATATCAAAGCACATCTCATTTTCGGAACGATCCTCGGACCACGAGCCCATAATCTAGGTCACATGAGTGCCTTTTCATACCTCTTATGGAACAATGTATCTTACCTTCCCAATATCAAAAATCAACTCATCATTTTATGCCACAATACCCTTGAGAAGATTATATTAGCTTCTCATCACAACACATCCACTGTAGATTCAATCACACAGAAATAATGGCACGGAGCCTACGCAATCACTCAATCACATTCACGGAGGAATTTAGCCACACAATACCATGCATGAAAACTGGACATGTTTTCTTCTGGTGTCTGGTGCCGACTTCGGAGCGGTAGCCCTGCCGCTAGAGCGGTCAAGGGACCGCTAAAGCAGCACCGCTGGTGCGGTCCTAGTGCCGCTAAAGAGGGTGACAGGAAGTGTGCATTATTAATGAAGTGTTAAAAGCCTTTAGACCCTCATTTACTCCCATTTCAAAATTAGAGCTTTGGGGATCTGTTCTTGGAGATAATTTGGGAATATTCTTGGAGGTAAATCTTGTAAATTCCTTTACCCTTCATTTAATCCTAATCATCATAAATTCTCCCTTTCCTTTAATAATCCCTTAGTAATGGGAGTTGGAAGGGGATTTCGATGAACATTTTCTCTAGGCTTATTAATGACGAAATTGATGGGGTTTATGTTAGATTTTGATGAATCTAAGCTTGTTAATGATATATCTTCCATTTCTAGTGTTGAATCTCGGAATCAAAAGTTAGGGTTTATACCCAAATTGGGGGTTTTGCTTCAAATTCGAAATTGGGTAAATCTATGAGTTAATTTAGCAATTAGTGGTTGGGTTATGATCACCTAGTGTTTAATTTGATATTTTGCTTCCGAATTTCCATTTTTACTCAGTGGGTTCCCCTTTTTTTAAAT
>NC_081352.1:3195458-3217958 GCF_029784015.1 Lycium ferocissimum
CTCTCTCCACCTTGCTACAACCAAATGAGGTATAACCCCTCTTTTACTTCGCTTTTCTGCATTTTTATGGTCAAAAGAGTGGAAAACCTTAATGTTTTTTGTTGGTATTCGATTTTGACCTCTTAATTTCTATTGGCTGATATCGGTTTGAAAGGAAATTCAAGAAATTCCCCCCCCCCCCAAAAAAATCCCATTGTCCCACATCAAAATTAGGGTTTGAGGCTTTCAGATTTGGGGTTCTATTATAAAAAAATAAAAAAATATATAAAACCATATCCCACTATTTCACACACCTTTACAAGTTCAAAATTTTGAATTGTTACATATGTATTTTGAAATAGAGCAAACAATTCCAATTTAACTAGGGTTTAGCTTTGAGCTGAAACCTTTAACTAGTTGGAATTGTTAGTCTAAAGTTTGTGTTTTCTTTGTGGCTGAGTTGGGGCATTGAGGAGCAAGGAGTTTCCAATTTCATTCTCGACAAGGTTGCGCAAAGAAAAGGTAAATTCCATCCCTTTTATTTATTTTCAGTAATTTATGTGTTTATTTGGTTTAATTGTGTGTTAGTTTAGTTGCTAATATGTATAGTCAGTTATTAGTATGCTTGGTAGATTAGTTTATTTATTAGTAGGTTTGTTACATGCCTGTTTAGCATGATTTCCTATTTAGCCTAATTTGACTAGTTTAACGTAATATACATATGCCAAGTCTATGGCCTGATCTATCTGATTACTTTAGTACATAATTAGCTTCATTATGAGTCTTTCATCCTGAACCACAACTGTATGAGCCTTGGGCTGTATATGATTTGTTGTATGTGCATCTTTGTGGATCTGTGATGCTATTTGACTATGGTTCTGATCTAAATCCTAGCCAGTATGCATTGTCTTGTGTTTTTATGATTAACATACTAGTCTAATTATGGGATCAGCATAATCTAAAGGGTTGTTTTGAGTTCAATATGTCTAAGTTAATCATGTCAAGTATCAGCCTGCATATTGAGGGACTTAGAGCCCTATAAGTTATCTTTGATAGAAAGGGGTGATTATGATGTCAATATCTAAATGAGTGTTGATTCTATCTTGTTTGACTGAGCTACATCATAAAAGCATGTTCATATCTTCAAGTGGCCATTATCTGCATTTATGTATGAATGTGTTTATCTGCTTAAGAAGTTAAGATGGTTGGTTTAAGTAAGAATTGAGAATCTGAAACAGTTAGGAGTTTAAAAGGTTAGGTGCTTGCTCCTATCATGATAAATTGAACTGGTGATTCATAAAGGGTAAATAAGGACAAGGTTTTTGTGAACATCTAAATATAAAGAGGCTTAAGAGGCTGTCACTTAGATTTGTAAAGACATGGGAAGTGACTTACCTAGGGCTAGAGAGGGTTTAGGAAGGGCTTTGAGTTATATTCAGCCTGGTAATACCTATCTCAGGCTGTTGGAGTTCCTTCTTATGCACTTACAACATTATGGGACCCTCTAAGATCTCAATGGGTAAAAAAAGGGAAAACTATATGAAGTTGCATGCTAAAGTTGAACACTTAGCTCTGTGTATGAATCAAAAGGGTGTTTCTATACTGCCTTGTCTTTCCTCTATGTGTTTGGTTGGGTAATAATGTTTGTGCCATGAACTTGGAGAAATCAGAGTGACCGGTCCCCTTGGAACATCCTAAGCTATGAACCTATCCATATTTGTTTGTTTACTGCTTAGGGCATGTTTAGAGAGCTTGAGTCTTGTTGTATCTGTGCTTCAGTGTGATTTGATAAATGTGTGATCAAGGTATACATGACTTGATAATACAAGCAGTTGCTTAAAGCTGTGTTTAAACTGGAACTAAAATGAAAATTGCTTTGAATCCCCTAGGAAGATTTGCCTGATTCGATTAGGTCATGCCCTAAATTTACTTATGCACATTATCCCTTCCCTACTTCTGCCTTTGTTTTTGTGGAAACTATTGAGTATCAATTAATGTGACCTCACCTCATAGTGATATTTGCCATGCTGTTATCTACTTGTGAAAGAATCTCTATTTATACTAGGGTCTGTGATTGTTTTTCTTGACTTTGAAATGTTTCTTTTTCTTCTCCCTCATGTGACTCTCGGTTTTTTTTGAATTGCTTTAGCTCTGGGGTTTATAGAAACTTCCACCACTACCATGCCATAGGTTTGCTTGAGTATGAACCTCTGCTTGTGTGAAGGATTTGTGTCCATACTCTTTAGGCTTTGAGATGCTTGCTTAGTGTTTTACTTCCTGTTTGAATGTTGAATTTTACTGAATTCCTCTATGAATATGAATTTATAAGAGCATATAGGCAGTTTTCTCTTTTCCTAGACTAGCAGCTCAAATATTAGGCTTGAGACAAATGCTAAATGAATGAGTTAAGTACTAAATGCATCATTGGATATGTATATATACCTGATATACTGATAAGGAATAGCCCTGAAGCTTCTCACCTTCTCCCCTCCTCCTTTGTTCTATGTTACTACTGTACGATATACATGAGATATGCAGGATATACACAGCCCATATATACCTCAGTGTATATTGGATTGTATATCATGTATACTGGTGGAATATCATGAAGAATACTTAAGTTGAATACCAGCTTGAACGATTTTGGCCTGCCTTTTTATTTTACTCCTAAATGGAATTGACTTGGGCTTTTGTTTCACCCTATTTGCATATGAATATCAATGTGGGCCTCTATCTGCTATGTTTAAATATTGGGCTTACTCTGTTGTGTTTGGTCTCTGCCTGGTTCATGATGATTAATGTATACTTTAGTTGGATATGCGGATATGACTGATATATATTCGTTTTTTGTATGAAGTTTGTGCTTTGAGTGATATGCTACATATATTTGTTATGGTTGGTTTATAAGTTTAGATACCTTCTAACTGGTATTCCCCCCCCCCCCCCTACCCCTGCATAGAATCGCCGTTGATCGGATCATTTGGACCAGTCCTTATAAACCTTTGTTGGGCCAAAGGCCCAATATCCTTCTTCTATTGAGTCCAGACAAATCATTGAAGGCCCAACCATGGGTGAAAATGGCAACTGGTAGGCTTAGGTAGGCCCACCAGCCTAACTCCCTCATTTTTATTTGTATATGTAATTTTATATATATGGATGCTTGTATAAATATTGGAACCCGAGTGGATAGGACTTAGATGCCGAGTGGAGTTAACTAGAAAAGCTTTCAAATGATTTTCGAACTTAGAATCACCTAAAGGATAAGTAACGCATGAAATATGGCAAACGATTTTCCTTACACTAGATGATATTTTGAAACTGGATATGAAATAATTTATACGTATACGATATTGAGAAAACAACCAATAAAGATGTTGACTTTGAATTAAAAAACAGAACTGTCTAGATTGATATAAATAAGACTCTTCGGTAAAATTGGACTTTTAAAGGGTCAAAACTGATTTAAAAAATAAGGCAAGTGTTACAAATGAATTTTCAAATTATGAGAAACTTAAGATTCTTTCAAACCTTTTTTGGGGTGAAGCCCAAACCTTAAGTCAAATAAACAAAAGGAAATACACTTAAACCTTAGTTTGGGAAAAAGGTTTTAAAGTAGAGTATGGTTGACCTAAAAGTGGATAAAAATTGAATAAAGTGTTACAAAACCTTTTTTTTATCTACTTGTACAAGCCCATGGCATATTCACAAAAGAGATACACTCAAATCATTTTCTAAATAAACTTCTAAGGACTAAAGACATGACATTGGACCAAATAGTGGAACTCTATTTAAGAGAAATCTTAAGTGTGTTTTGGTCCGAAAATGAAATGACTTCAACCCTTATACAAATTTTCAAAGTAAATCCATCTCTTTTATCATTAAAATGACTTTTTTTGCCAAAAACACTTTAATATGCCATAACAGTTTTTACAAGAAAGAAAAACCATTTTTGCAAATAATTACAATAATCACACATTGAAGCTCATAGGTCAACTGTATTCTACGGATCCTTAATACGAGGGTGCTTAAAATCTTCCCTAAGGGATCACTAGAACCCTTACCTCGAACTTTGGTTTTAAAGGATTTTTTCTCTTGGTTGAATAAACCCTTTTTAACTCGGTTTTCCTAATTTCCCTTGATAAATTAGGTGGCGACTCTAAAAAATACAAAATCTAATAGAGTCCACAACTATGAAGTAGCTTTTATGCCTCGCATAAAAGTGATAACATATGTGATACATGATCTTGGGTGCTCCATATTGCAATCTACTCCAAGCTCCATTAATTGAGATTCTATATATTCCTTACATGTGTGTATAGCAACAAAACTCTCAAAGTATGCACTGGTCACACGACCTAGTCGTTATGTATGAAAGTTACAGAATAGGAATGAGAGTTGACCTACCATGTGTGAGTGGGAGATGTTGGAAATTGGATTCGGGCCACCCATGTGGGTCAACCCACATTCATATCCATATAAATAAATATATAATGAGTTATATATTATTATTTAATTATAATAAAAGAAAAGAGAGAAAAACACAATTGTTGGGAGAGTCCCTGAATAGTTGCATCCTCCAGATTATATAAAGAGAAGTTGTAACAATTAGGAACTTCTAATTCTAAAATCTCACGCTACTTTCTGACATAGATTTGAAAAATTACTTTTGCTCTCTCCCTCTAAAAACTCTCTTCTTCTATGTGAAGAACTTCTGCGGAAATTCCTGCGTTGTTCATGGAGCAATATTCTTCTCTATAACTCAGGTACGATTTAGACTGTGACTTTATACGGCATAGTTCGTCTTTGTATGTGATTATGTCGTCGAATAGTGAAACAAATATAGATGGATCTTGGAGGAACTATGTGTTCTTGTGGATTGTGTATTTTTCCTTCAAGATAGATCAATCTCTATTGTCAACTTAGCTAAATCACCTCTAGATTTGAAGAATATTACTCCCTCTGTATCAATTTGTTTGTTTGGTTTTGACTTGACACAATGTTTAAGAAAGTAAAGAAGACTTTTAATTCCTGAACTCCCTCCGTTCCAATTTAAGTGTCTTACTTTTCTTTTGTCTGTCCCAAAAAGAGTGCTTATTTCTATATTTAGTTAGTTGACAATTCAAACATCCTATATGACAAGTTTAAAACCACAAGATTCAACCAATATTTTAGTACATTACACACATCTTTAATTTAGGACCACAAGATTCAAAAGTCTCCTTTTATTCCTTAAACGTTGTGCCTAGTCAAACTACGACACTTAAATTGGGACGGAGGAATAGTTGTTAACTAAAGATATGTTTTTTTTTTTTTTTTTATCAAAACCACCCAAAGAAGTGACAATTTATTCCATAGAAAATATGTACAGAAAACAGAAAAGCAAAGTATTTACAGAAAATAGAAAAGCAGATAGCAAAACTATCTAAGAATAACAGATGTGGAAAAGCTAAGACCGAAGCACTAATACTACTACAACCTGCATCAACTATAAATCCAAGGTCCTTGATTTGTATCCATCTATCACACCTTCAAGTCTCACAGGTGGAATGGATCAAATCTCATGAAGATGACTTCAGGAAATCCTGGTTGTAGAGGAGTTTAGTTGTATCATATATCAATGCTTAGTCCTGACTAGACTAATTGTGCTGTGATGACCAGAAACTGCTGACGAGATCTTCTTCTAACTTCCTGTAGTAACTGAATGATTATTATTGACATCCATAGCTAGAAATACCTCTGTTTTAAGCAGAATGAACCAGAGTTAATACCACACATTAAACAAGTGTTATTTCCAGCTATTTACCCTCCCATGATGTAACATTATCCAGTTCTGTTGTTGTTGTTATGGATATTGATATCCTGTTTGTTAGCTGATCTAATCCTGAAATTTGGCATTTGGCTCTTGTCTATGTTGATCAGCCTCCTTCCATGAGATGGTATATCCTAAAAATGATCATATTGAATTGTACCCGCAAAATCAAAAACTAAGTTAGTGAAAAAATCTTCCGCACAGCTCCCTTCTCTTAATACATGCTTCACTATGACATCCCTGTCCTTCCTCCACCTTTGAATGTTCCTAACTGTCAAAGATATACTCCAAGGCGCATCCCATATACCATCCAAAATCTTCTGCGTTGTTAATGAATCTGTTTCTATAATTAATGGAAACAAATCATGTGAAATACAATACTTAATGCCTTCCTCGATGGCCACAGCCTCAGCAACAAGATTTGTTGTATCTGGTAACACCCTTTCCATGGCATATAAGAAATCTCCTGAACTATTTCTTACACAAAATGCTGCAGAACTGGGACCTAGATTTCCTCTTGATACACGATCAGTGTTGCATTTAAAGTGTCCATTTCTAGGAAACTTCCACTTCACCTATGTATAAGTTAGAGGATTCCTATAATTCTCCAAAAGCTCAACCATCAGAGGCCACAGTTTTGGCATATTCTGCAGCCAAGGATACCTGTACTGAGCCAACATGTAAATATTTCTATTGATCTCATGAATCACCTTAACATAAGAAACTGAGCCTCCATGTCTTCTTGTGTTCCTATCTTTCCACAATTGCCACATAACCAAGGCAGGAATGGCCTGATATAATGCTTTCAATCTTGCCAGAGGGTTAAAGCTCCACCATAACAAAACTGTCTGTTTGATCTGTATGAAAGGGCCCATTATCCCTGCAGCTGTTGGGAAATAGCTCCATATTCTTCTAGCAAATGGCCTTGTGATGAACACATGATCCATTATTTCTTTTTGTACATGACAGCTCCAACATCTTGAGACTATATTGATTCTCATTTTCTGCAGAACTTCATTTATAGGTAGCTTCCAAAACCATACTCTCCATAAGAACATAGATATTTTGTATGGTAAACCTTTTAACCAGAAGTTCTTATAAACCTGTGATCTTTGTTTTCTTTGTCTCAACCTCTCCCATGCACTCTTAACTGTAAATTTCCCAGAACTTGTGTGTATCCACCATTGATTATCTATTTCATTAGATATCTAAAAATGGCCCAATTCACTTCTCACATGCTCTACTATATCTGCTGAGAGTACATCTTGCATTTTGGCATAATTCCAATGACTACTGTCCATCAAATCTTCTAGATCATCTCCTATCTCATTATTCTGCTCCTGGTGTGGTAACAACTCATGGAAAGCTCCAAGTTTAGACTAATTTTCAAACCATGTTGATGAAGATCCATTCCTAGGTTCCCACCAAATACTATGCTCCATATCATTCCTTGCTTGTAACATCAACTTCCAAGTCTGAGATCCTTCTTTCTATTGCACCACAGTTGGTCTAAATCTCTTGCAGTATTTGTTCCACATGAATTTGGACCATAAAGTACCGCTGGTCCTAAATCTCCACCAAATCTTGGCAAACAATGCTTTTGAGATGTCATAAAGAGATCTAAATCCTAATCCTCTTTCATTCTTTGGATAGCATAAATTTTCCCATGCAGACCAGTGTTTACTTGTACCTTCATGTTTTGTTTGCCAGAAAAATCTATTGAACAGCTTGTGAGGCTCTTTGATGACACATTTTGGTGGTACCATAGCAGATAACAAATAAACTGGTATACTTTGTAAAACGCAGGAAATCAGCACAGCCTTCCCACCAAAAGAAAGTAATTTGCCTTTCCAAGCCTGTAGTTTGTCTCTAACTTTCTTTAGTATATCTTTATAGAAAATCTTCTGTCTTCTTGCATGAAAAATGGGACATCCCAAATATGTGAATGGGGAGTCTCCTTTAGTGAAGCCTGTAATTTGTTGCACCTCTTGACTCAACCCATCAGCCACTTTCTTGTGTATGTAGTAACAGCTCTTGTCAGCATTAATCTTCTGTCTAGATACTCTTTCATACTCATGCAGAATGAACATGATCTTCTAGAAAGAAACTTTATCACCGAAGTTAAATATAATTGTATCATCTGCATATGATAGATGATTCAAATTTGCACTCCACTTTGGTAATCCATATCCTATGAAGTTATCATGCTCAAATAGAGAATTAAGAGCCTTTGATAGAACCTCTGCAGCCAGAATAAGAAGAGTAGGAGATAGAGGATCTCTCTGCTTTACCCCTCTTGTGGAATGAAAAAATCCAGAGGACTATCCATTAATTAGTATAGAATACCAATTATTGGCAATCAATCTCCAAACCATATCCACATACATTTCTGCAAATCCCATCTTTCTCAACACTTGCATAAGAAAACTCTAAGACACCCTATCATAAGCCTTTGCCATGTCCATCTTAATGATCACATTAGCTGGTTTCCCTCTCTTTCTTATATCAGCAACTAATTCTTGAGTCAGCAGAACATTTTCAATGATATTTCTACCCTTCACAAATCCAAATTGATTTGTAGAAATTAAAGAAGGCAAAATTACTTCCAACTTATCATGCATCAACCTAGATATAACTTTATTAATAGAGTTGCTGAGACTGATTGGTCTTAGATCAAAAAAGAGTTGATAACAGCTTTCTTTGGTAGCAGAACTAGGTTTGTATAAGTTACAGATTTTGGCAATGTCTGACCCTCATAAAAACTTTTGATCACATTATACACATCAGCTCCCACTATATTCCAAAATCTTTGATAAAAAACACCAGAAAAACCATTAGGCCCACAAGCACTATCCCAGACAGTTGAAACACAAAGATTTTTAAATTCCTCAATAGTAGGCATTGCACATAGAAGATGGTTTTGTTCTCATTTACTCTCTCAGGTATGATATCCAACAAGTTGGATTCTAGTGACTCCCCTTCTTGAGAGAACTGGTTCTGATAAAAGGAAACAACTTCATTAGCAATATCATCTATGTTGTCAATCCAATCTCCATCTGTATTTTGAATCCTTGTAAGCAACAACCTCTTTCTTCTACCCTTCACAAGACTATGGAAATATCTTGTGTTTCTGTCTCCTTCAGAATACCATTGGATTCCTGCTTTTTGTCTCCAAAATTCTTCCTCAAAATGTAGATATCTTTTGTATTCAGCCTGTGCCAACTGCAAAACCCCTCTATTTTCTTCTATTGGATCTTCTTCAAACAATTGTTCTTTAATCCTAACAATATCCTCCCTTATTGTTAACTATTTAAAAAGATCTCCAAAAGTATCTTTGCTCCATTTTGATAAAGCAGCTTTCAAGCTTTTCATCTTAAACTTAAAAGGAAAGGATCACGCGCAAAATCAGTTCTCCAATGTTGTTCCACCACTTCTCTAAATTTCTCATGCTCCAGGCAAAACTTTAAGAATCTAAAATGCTTTTGAAACTACTAAATTTGTTCTCCTGTTGAGAGAAGAAGAGGAGCATGATCTGATCCTGTTCTTGCTAAATGATCCATACTCAAGTTACTGAACCAATTCTGGTATTGCTGATTGACCAGGATACTGTCCATTCTCTTGAATATGCAATCTTGACCAGCCCTTCCATTCCACCAAGTAAATGGACTGACATTAAACTTTACTTCTGATAATTCACAAGAGTTCATGCAAAAAGCAAAATATTCATATTATGTTGGATATACTGGTAAACCTCCTATCTTTTCCTTCTCATGCATAATGACATTAAAATCACCCCCTACCATTCATGGAAAATTCATTGAGCTTGCCAATTGATAAATATTATCCCACAACACGAATCATTCACCAAAGATCACACTTTGCTTATACTAAGGTTGAAATCAAAGACTTGCCACTATCTTGAAACAGCAGTTTGATTGTCACTTGTTGATCAGTGTCCATTAATTCATCCACCTCAATACCATCAGCAACAAAATACCAAATTTTTCCATTGCAATTATGATTAGTAATGTTCATACCTAATCTTCTCTTGTATCTGTCTCTATGTCTGGATTGTTGGAAAGGCTCCAGTAAAGCTACCAATACAAACTTATGGTGTTTGTGCAACAACTGAACGCCGTGAAAAGCCTTCTGAGTATTGATAGACCTGATATTCCAAATGAATGTTTTCATCATTGAGAATTTGTTTTGTTTGCAGCATTTCTCTTTGGTAGAGTCCTGGATGGTTGTACTTCACCATTTTTGGATCCCGTTTGCAGTTTTTTACCCTGAGCTTTAGCAGACTGAGTTTCTCCCCCATGCTTATTTCTTCTACCCTTCTTTGAATTTTTATTTCCTTTATTGACACTCACATCAGCCACTTTTGAAATATCAACTTTATGAACCATAATATCTTCATCCTCCATGTTGCTTGATTCTGTACTTTTGCATGTATCTTTTTTCATACCCTCTCCGTCCTTGTTGTTTTCCATGCTATTCAGATCACGAGAGACTAAGGCATGCAACTCTTTATATGGAGACCTCTTCTTAGTGACAGACACAATATGAGTATTTTCTTTCAGTACCATAGCTGTGAGATCAGAAACTTCCTTGCTATTACTATTGGAAGGTGGATAGGATCCAACAGCAAGAGCTTTATCAATGGGACTACCTGATACTTCACTCTCTTCATTTCTAACATTATTTATTCCATCTTGAACAACAGCTATATTAGTTCAATCCTCAGTGCTATCCTTCTTTGTTAGAATATCTTCCTCCTGTTGGTTATCAACTGAACACTAGTCACTTCTTCAAACTTATCATGTTGATCCACTGACTTCAGTCCTTCAAAATTCAACTCCTTTTCCTTAATATTTTCATGATGAATTGGCTGAAAATCTTCCTTATTTATTACAAGGTTGACCTTTTCCTCATTAATATCAACATCTTGACAATTGCAACATTAGTCTTCACATTATCCAAAGCAGTCTCCAAGTCATATTGCCCAGGGATTTGCACTGGTTTCATCACTCCTTCTTCTAGCTCTTCACTATTTGAAACACCATTTACATTCTCCTGTTCCTCTTCATTGGGAAAATTAGCTCCCTTCTCCTCTAATCTTTGTTTTCACCATCTACCTTGTTGATATTACTTACCACTGCTTCAGAATCATTCAAAGCTCCCTTAAGAGATTCCCCATTGTCAATACTGATATCAGTAATACTAGTGAAACTATCACCTTGATTTTCTTCCACTTTATCTGTCAACACCACCTTATTACAACTATTTCCCATAAATACAGATATGTGTGAACCATCATAATTCATTTCCACATAGATAGGATCAACTGATATAACACTATCTCCAACTTTCTCAAATTCAGACATATGTGGATCATCCTCATTCACTTCCACATTATTAGGATCTGCTACTTTAACAACAATAGCCTCGACTTTCTCACTTACATACTTGTTCTATGAACCTTCGTCATTAAGGTCAACATTATTGGGATCTGCTACATTAACAACATCATCACCAACATTATCCATTTCATCCTTATTCATATCTACTCCATTGATTGTCAAAATCTTCTTTGTTGTCTGCAACTTGTTGGCAATGTTTTCCACCACCCCTACATCTTGACCATCAGTGGATTTATGACATGACTCAAATTTGTTCAGAACCCAATCCTTTGTATTCTGCTTTTTCTGAACTATTTCAGAAAAACTACGTACTCTACTGATTGTGCTAATCTTCCTCTACCAAACTAGCAAGAACATCAAATTTATTCTGATTCTGGATTCCTTCTTATTGCTTGGTGTTGTTATTCTGCTCTTTCACATCAACCTTGTTCTTATTCACTTCACTTTGATTAAGGTTATTCTTCTTAGTAGCCTCCCCAGGATATGTAACTACAACACCACTTGACAAAACCTTTGGAATAAATTTTTGTACTAATCTTCCTCTAGATCTCCTGTTATAACCATGATTATACCTCACTTCATGGTTTTGTCCCACAGGCTGCTTCTTCCGATCATCATGGTTCTCCAATGGTTTATCCATACTAGGAATAGCAACCTCCTCTTCCTCCTCTAATTCTGGATGCAACACTTTACATTCATCATGTCACGACCCAAACCGATGAGTCATGATGAGTGCGTGGCCTCTATTGACCAGACACCCTTATACTCGTACCTGGATCTCACTAAATACAGGGTGGCCCATCTAACTCATAACTGAACCATACTGACTTTGTAAGAACAACACCATGAACTATGTATCAAGGACTCACAACCACCTGTATATATACTGAAAATAACAGTGCAAGCCGGCTAGGCTGCCACATATGCTGTACAACAAAATAAGAGGCGACAAGGCTACATAACCTCCTAACAATATACAACTGTCTACAGATCTCTAGTGGAATACAAAGCTGTAGATGTGACGGTTCGCATTTTCGCAGGCGGGTTTAGCGGTCAAAAAAGCTACTTCAAAATCGTTGGTGCTCTTTCAAACTTTATTTTAAAAGAGTCGCCACCTAATTTTTAGGAAATTAGGAAAACCAGTTTTGAAGGGTTTATTCATACACCATGAAAAATCCTTCTTAATCCAAAGTTCTAGGTAAGGGTTCTGGTGATCCCCTAGGGAAGGTGTTAGGCACCCTAGTATTAAGGATCCGTACTATACGGTTGACCTTCAAATTTCAATGTGTGGGTGTTTGCATGAATTGTTTATTTATTGTAAAATTTTCGTAAAAATCTGTCCTTTTATTGCATATCAAGTTTTTTTAGAAGAATTGAGTGTAGTTCCTTTATTTATGGGCTTATTTTGGATTTGCCATATCCAGTGAATATACTTCCTCTTATATAAGAGGATAAGTAGTTTTGAAGAAATATATATATATATATATATATATATATATATATATATATATATATATATATATATATATATATATATATATGTATATATATATATATATATATTTCCAGTTCATGCATTAATCCACATTTGGTTCGGGTTAATCATATATATACGTCAAAACGCCTTACTTATTATTACGAATATGTTTCCAATTTTATTAAGGAAGAATGTTTTTTTTTATTTTGTTTTAATAATCCAACTTAGTTCGGCATTGGGCCGTAAAAGGATGGATTTAAGTTGTAATGAATAATAGGCGACAATGCACTTGTTGAGAGCAAAGGATTAAACCATATAACTTTATGTCCGTTTAAAGAAAAAGGGATTGTCGATTTTTTTTTCTTGAATAGGAAAATGTAATGGGCTTTGACCAAAAATGCATCTTGTTTATACTACTTCTAAAAAGGGAACATGTAGGACAGGGCTTTGATCAAAATCTTAACTTATGGAAATTTGGTGGGCTTTGGCCCAAAACTTGGTTTCGTTTGTGTGGACTTAGTCCAAAAACTGCGCCATTTTTTCAAAACAAAGTGTAGCATTTTTTGGTTTTGGGAAATTAATCGCGACTTTCACAAAATCTCTCATTTTTAACAACTAGTTTTATGATGAAAAGGTAATGTATTCCTTTTAATTCTGAAACAAGGGACTATAGGGCAAGTAATTTTGGTAAAAAACGTTTACATGCCAACGCCTACCACTCTTTCCTAAAATCTAAGTTATTTTATGAAAACCCATTTGATTTACCTCTTAACAATCCCCTTTTTGAAACAAGAAAACGAGACGGGTTTTGAAAATTCGCGAAGGAGCCTAAGGTCAAACTAAATAGCTTAAGTACCGTTTGCCTAAAACGTCTAATTCTAACCATTCGGTTTCCAATAGTAATGTGAGTTTTACAAATACAAATACGAACATAATCATGTAATGATACTAAAATGACTTGGGGTGTACTAAGCCCCTTCAACCATTTTCACCCCTGGTTGGGCCTTCGTAAATATACATATTAGCTTCCCTTCCTCAGACTCGATAAAGGTCTGAAAGAATTATCCTATCGGGCCTTTGGCCCGATAGGAAGGCTGTGTCCTCAGCCCAAATGGCCATGCGAAGAGTAAGAGAGGGAAAGAAAAAAAGGGAATTCGGTTAGACTAGATCCTATAAAATCTCATACAATATATATAGAAGGTATACACGTATGGTAATAATAAAGATGGCCAAACTGTCCTAACATGATATTTCTTCCATAGTGCATTTTTTGTGATTTGTGGGCTGAGTATTTTGGAATGAGATTAGGGTGGTTGTCACCATCTTTATTCCTAGTGTCGCACAAGATTCAAGGGGTTTCATCAAACCCCAGACATAGCTGGCATTGAGGGAAGGTTAGACCAACCCCAAATGATCCTCAACATTACCACAATCAAACGCAAGGATACACTTAAGACCAAATATCATTGAGCAGTTTGGCCTTTCAAAACAAGGATATAGAGGAATAGGCAAAAATAACTCCCCAGAAACAAAGGACAATACTTCACTGTATACCATTACTATCACTCAGTTGCAACAAAGAGGCAGGAGTATATGATTAGACCATAAATTATTATAAACTAGAAGTAATCTTTGCAAATGAGCTTAACAGTTTCAATCATGGAGATATACAAACATTGCTAGATTCTAATAAGGATTTCTATCATGGATATACACTACTTATATAAAGGGAAACCAGAAACAGGACCAAGTAAAGAGAAAGTACATCCCATGTCATGTTTGCAAAAGGATAAATGCAGGTTAAGCAGACAGGTACAATACAGGAAAAAAGAAAGAACTAGTTTTAGTTAGGTCTAGACACATAAACATAGCACAGAGATGGATCCTCAGACTCCAGTCAAGTTTAACAAGATGAAAACATCAGTTGAAGAAGTATGCAGGCCTTACACATGGTATAGAAAAAATACAGAAATCCTCCATGTCTCTTTGGTGGAGTCTTTAAAAAAAGAAGCATCTACATGATCTTAATGGTCTTTAATGATCCAGTTTCAATGCCCTCCCCATTCAGGTTTCATGTTTTCCTTTAAGCTCTTTCTTTTATGTCTAGTTCAGTCATGTACATATGCACCTAGGTTCATTACTAGGTTTCACTAAGCTATTCATCAGTTTATGTCTGATTCTAACCAAGCTTTCTAGGTTCTAGCAATAGAGTTCATATGATTCTAAGAGATTTGTATAGTTAGCATGCACCACCATGGGCTTATAAAAGTGCCATGGTGCCTTTTATATGGAGGAAAGGTGCGTGAACCAAACAGTGCTTGGATCTCCCTTAATCCTCTCTCAAGGCACCTTTTAAAAAAAACCTCTTCTAGGCCATGTGATTTTTAGCTTACTCTTAATCCCTCCTAATCATAAGGAACACTGTCACTTAAACTATTCACAGCCAAGTGCCTTAACAAGTTCAAATGCATGTACACATAAGTAGACAGGATCATTTAGGCTAGAACTAGAACCATTTCCCACCACTAGAATGTCACACCCCACCCTCGATAAGGCGTGATTGGCATCCGACAACTTACGGAAACCGAGCGAACCAACTTATAACTTACATCCTTCGTGTCTCAAATGGAAACAATAGGATCAAGAGGCTAAATACGAACATAATATCATGCATAAGTATATGTACATTAGACCCATGATGCCGACATTACTATCGTCACACTATGACTAAGTACACACGGGAACGGTCTGCAAAGCCTCTATGAACATGACTGAAGTATACAAGTCGGGACAGGGCCCCCGACATACCCTGAACAAAAATCATACATATATAGATATATCTAGACTCGACAGTTCTCCAGGAAGAAGTGGAGCTCACCAATCGGCGGTACCGAAGGCGGCCTCACCATGGAAGATCCTTGTCTCGTCTATCTACACTGCGGGCATGAACGCAGCATCCACAGAAAGGGACGTCTGTACGAATAATGTACTAAGTATGTAAGGCATGAATAGTAATATAGTAAGAGATACCGAACATGAAAAATAACATAATGAACGTATGAAGATAAAGTAATATAAAAAGGATCAACCTGTGCCTCTGAATGCCCTTTTAAGGCGAATGTCGTGCATGCTTAGCTTTTAAAAAAAAACTTTTCCATACATATCCATATATAATATCTCGTCTGGCCGTTAAGGCGCAGTAATACATATATATACACATAGCGTCTTACATGGTGTTATCTTACCCAGCCATGCAGGCTCGGTGTCATCTTACCCGGCCCTTTCGGGACTCGGTGTTATCTTACTCGGCCCTTTCGGGACTCGATGTTATCTTACTTGGCCCTTTCGGGACTCGATGTTATCTTACTCGGCCCTTTCGGGACTCGATGTTGGCCATATAGGCTCGATATTATCCCCAGCTGAACAGTGGGATGCAATGCATACATACATACACACACATAAAAAAAATACATACATGAAATCAACATTATCATTGGCTTTACCATTATCATCACATCATTCCTGAAGGATTAATCATCGTAAGATGAAACCGATAATGTCATGGAAGTCTCGAGAATCATGAACTTAGATAGCGTTGAAAATAAAACCGTCATCGCTATATCTCACCTCGAATGAACGAATGACATGAAGTGAGACCATCAACAATAAGTAAGATCAAGGGATTCATGGAATGGCTCAATAATCTCATAATGCTCTCAAATCATAGCTTCGGAGTTTCTAGAAGAGAATCATCATCATCGTCACAATCATCATAGAACATTTTTCATTTAACATCGTAAGAATCTTTAAGAGTCATAAACTTCTAGCTTTTGAAAACAAGGCGGTTATGGAAATATTTATGGAATCATAACATAAGAATCATGCCTTTGAAAGAAAGGGACGAGCCTTAACATACCTGTTCAGCCTCTAATTATCTACACTTATTCGTCCGAGCTCGCAAGTCTACATTTAAAAGGATTCACACAATCGTTAGACTCATTGTTATACGCTTGTCTTAGTCCTTCAAATAAATCCATTTATAATCTGCCGAAATTCGGGCAGCACCTCCCCTGTTTATATGCCTAGCCCGAAGTCACAATCCAACAACTAACAACAATACCAAAAATACCAACATCAATAACATCATTTCCAACACCAATATGTACCATAAAATAGCCCACACGCTATTTTTCAACTTCCATAACTAACCAACTTACTACACAATTATTTAACGACTTTATCTCCGTAAATAAGCCTTAAATAATACCAAAAGTGCTACACCCCGGAAAGAAGTTCGGGAAGTCTAATTTTCAACACAACAAACTACTCCTCAATAGGACATCAGGGTAAGGAGATATGGACGTTACAAGTCGGGTTGGCAGACCGGGAAAATCGTCTGCGCGAACGCGCCAGTGAGTGGCGCGAACGGGCAGAAGGCCAAGGGCCAACACAGCGCGAACGCGCCACTATGAGGTGCGAACGCGCTAAACAATTTTGAGGCCCGAATTAGGGATGAAGGTTATGTTATAAGGGTGCAATAATAATATACATATGACATTTGGAGACCACATGGTGTAAATCAGGTAGTGCGTTGCTTGAGAAAAGCCCTCGCTGCTGTATGCTAAGTGAGGCCCAAACGTCAGAGTTTTATAAAGGACATATGAAGAGACATATGAGTAGTATATGGAAAGTTGAGCAAGTCGTAAGAAGGACCCATAAGCCAAATATGAGCATAAGCCCTCCAAAAGGATGATTTAAGGAAACATTTTCGCATGATCTGACTTGGAGGGGCAAAAACGCCATTATAAGTTTGGAATTTGGAGAAACACCAATAATGAAAGTTGTAGATAACTGAATTATCTTTCCAACCATAGTTCGTGATCCCCCACATGATATCGGGATCAAGAGTTATGACCTTTTGCGAGCGAAGGCGCGAGAGCGGAAAAAATAAGCCGGCGCGCGCGAATGCGGCTGAAGGAAATATATGTCGGTCCCGGCGAACACAGACCGTTCTATAAAAGGGGGAGGCCCTTTATTTTTCAACCAAACACACCCAAAACCTTCCCAAATGTTCCAGAATATTCCCGAAACTTTCCATCATCAACTTTTTAGCCCGAAACCAGGTATAATTCCCAAATCCCGGTCCAGACGGCGTATAGTTGCAACTAGAAAATTGTGTATTGAGGCTTTGTGTCTTAAGTTCAAGGTGGAGGAGTGAAGATATGGCATTATTATAAAGGGAAAGGTATGAATCTCTTTTTATTTGTGTTAATATTGGTTTACTTACGAAGAAAGCGTGGTTAAACAATTGTATACTGAGTTGATTAGTTATGAAAGTTTCAAAACAGCGTGTGGGCTGTTCTATGGAATACCTTGGAGTTGGAAATATTATGGTTAATTTTGGTATTGTTGTGATTGTTATTGGTTATTGAATTGAGAATTCGGGCTAGGCATATAAACAGGGAAAATGCTGCCCGATTTTCGGCAGAATATAGAATAGTATAATTTGAAACTTGGTACAAGTGTGCGATGAAGAGGCTAATATTAGTGTAAATCCTCTTAAATGTAGACTTACGAGCTCGGACGCATAAGAGTAGCCAATAGGAGGTTGAACAGGTATGTTAAGGCTCGTCCCTTTCTTTCAAAGGCATGATTCCTATGGTATGATTCCATAAATGTTTCCGTAACCTTCTTGTTTTCAAAAGCTAAAAGTCCATGGTTCTTAAAAGCTTCTCATGGTGTCAAGCATAAGAATGATTTTATGATGGTGACAACGATAATGATGATTTTGTGTTTTGAGAACTCAAGTTTATGACTTCAAAGCGAAGGAGGGTAATAACACCTTTTTTAATTAGATTTTCCTGGAAAATTCCAGAAATTGAAGAGAGAGAGAGAGGAAAACAAAAATGAGCAATTTTTAAGTCGCGGAGTAGTGGTTTATGTCCGGGTAACGCATGGTTGTGATTCTAGTATTGTTTTGTGGTGGATTTTAGCGTGGATATTGAGGATATTGCTATCTTAACAAGAAAAAAAAATATGAATCTTTCTCTTTTGGTATTATTTAAGGCTTATTTACGGAGATAAAGTCGTTAAATAATTGTGTAGTAAGTTGGTTAGTTATGGAAGTTGGAAAACAGCGTGTGGGCTGTTTTATGGTACATATTGGTGTTGGAAATGATGTTATTGATGTTGATATTTTTGCTGTTATTGTTGGTTGTTAGATTGTGACTTCGGGTTAGGCATATAAACAGGGGAGGTGCTGCCGGAATTTCGGCAGATTATAAATGGATTTATTTGAAGGACTAGGACAAGCGTATAACAATGAGTCTAACGATTGTGTGAATCCTCTTAAATGTAGACTTGCGAGCTCGGACGAATAAGTGTAGATAATTGGAGGCTGAACAGGTATGTTAAGGATCGTCCCTTTCTTTCAAAGGCATGATTCTTATGTTATGATTCCATAAATGTTTCCATAACCGCCTTGTTTTCAAAAGCTAGAAGTTTATGACTCTTAAAGATTCTTAGGATGTTAAATGAAAAATGTTCTATGATGATTGTGACGATGATGATGATTCTCTTCTAGAAACTCCGAGGCTATGATTTGAGAGCATTATGAGATTATTGAGCCATTCCATGAATCCCTTGATCTTACTTATTGTTGATGGTCTCACCACATGTCATTCGTTCTTTCGAGGTGAGATATAGCGATGACGGTTTTATTTTCAACGCTATCTAAGTCATGATTCTCGAGACTTCCATGACATTATCGGTTTCATCTTACGATGGTTAATCCTTCAGGAATGATATGATGATAATGGTAAAGCCAATGATAATGTTGATTTCATGTATGTGTTTTTTTATGTGTGTGTATGTATGTATGCATTGCATCCCACTGATCAGCTGGGATAATATCGAGCCTATATGGCCGAGTAAGATAACATCGAGTCCCGAAAGGGCCGAGTCAGATAACATCGAGTCCCGAAAGGGCCGAGTACGATAACATCGAGTCCCGAAAGGGTCGAGTAAGATAACACCGAGTCCCGAAAGGGCCGGGTAAGATGACACCGAGCCTACATGGCCGGGTAAGATAACACCATGTAAGACGCTATGTGTATATATATGTATTACCGCGCCTTAACGGCCAGACGAGCTATTATATATGGATATGTATGGAATTTTTTTTTTTAAAGCTAAGCATGCACGACATTCGCCTTAAAAAGGCATTCAGAGGCACAGGTTGATCCCTTTTATATTACTTTATCTCCATACGTTCATTATGTTATTTTCCATGTTTGGTATCTCTTACTATGTTACTATTCATGCCTTACATACTCAGTACATTGTTCGTACTGACGTCCCTTCTTGTGGACGCTGCGTTCTTGCCCGCAGGTGTAGATAGACGAGACAAGGATCTTCCATAGTAGGTTGCCTTCAGGTACCAGTTCTGATTGGTGAGCTCTACTTCTTCCTGGAGCACTTCCGAGTCTAGATATATATATATATATATATATATGTATGATTTTTGTTCAGGGTATGTCGGGGGCCCTGTCCCGACTTGTATACTTCGAACATGTTCATAGAGGCTTTGCAGAGCGATTCCGTGTACAGCTTAGTCATAGTGTGACGATAGTAATGTCGGCATCATGGGTCTAATGTACATATACTTATGCATGATATTATGTTCGTATTTAGCCTCTTGATCCTATTGTTTCCATTTGAGACACGAAGGATGTAAGTTATAAGTTGGTTCGCTTGGTTTTCGTAAGGTGCCGGGTGCCAATCACGCAGTATCGAGGGTGGGGTGTGACATAGAATCTAACAAAGTTCATACAGAGTCATAGCACAGGTCAAAGTGTCATTAGCAAGTTCTTTAAGTTATTTCAACTTCACAGAACTATCTCAAATTAGTCTAGGCATTTAGCAAGTCATGTCATATTACAAACTTCATTTGACCAAGTCATAGAAAGTGCATGTGAGACAGTCAATTAAATGATGATAACTAAAATATCTGGACAAAGTATTAGAATTCAGACCCAAATACAAATGACTCAAGAAGTGGATAGTAGGCAGATTTCCATTTTTTGATCTTGAACTAGTTATATTCCAATAGAACTCATGCAAGAATCTCATGATTTAACAATACAGATTAGATTAGCAACTTGATCTTAGGTATGGCGTGATCACATCTATTGGCTAGGGCACAGTGTTGATTCTCTCCTTGAGACATTCAGAACCTCTAAGTAGGGTTCAAAGATATTTCAAGCAAACAAATAATCAAATGGCCATGGACCAACCCTAATTTTTAGTAGGGATCCTCTAATACTTAAGCATAATCAAACTTTTAGGTCTTTGGCACAAACAGATTCACAGAGAAGAAAGGAAAAGGAGGGAAGACTCAGCTAGGAAATAAACAAATCCCTAAAAGACAATGTAGGTGCAAAGACAGTAGAGTATCTTCATAAATAGGTTACATGGCAAACATCTTAGGTTTCTACTCAGGTTTTAAGAGGGCAGCCTCTTTAAAAGGTTGACTCAAGTCCCCTACTAACTAGTCTTTAGGCAGAGTCCTTCTCATGAGTGTACACAAGGTTCAGACTAGCTCAGGTGGTTTTATCGCCCTCCCCTTTACCTAGTCCTGTTTTAGTACTGGAGTAGCTCAGACTTGCAAAGCAATGTCAACCTAATAAACTAATGGTTCATTATTATCCTAACACCCCTAACCCCTCCCCCCCCCCCCCCGTCTCTCTAACAGCCTTGGTTTAGTCCTTCGCTAAACTTTTTCCTATTATGGTTCTATCCTTGATTGATGTTCAAACACTCAACTTAATAACAGCTAGTTATTAAGGCTAGGTTCACTCAATATTTCTTAATTTAGAACTTAAATTGTCAGCAACAAGCTAGCTATTTTCTTTAGTCAAACTTAACCCAAAGGTCATGACCAAATAAGAACTTCAAGCATTATAGTCTCCCAACAAAGCATACATAATCTGCAAGTTTTGTTTTAGCTTAACTTGTCTTTAAACATGAGGTAATAAGCTAGACTGATCTATGAACAGAACATAAGACTCTTATTTTGAAAAAAAGAATACTATACTCTTAATTTGCTTATGTCTCTGATCCTTTTTTTAAACCATATCTACCAAGGTCAAACAATTATTGCACACCATAAAGTTTGACAAGCCAAATAGGGAATAGAAGCCAATCACATAGAGTGTCAAGTTATGGTACTGGTACAACGATGCAACATCAGTCATGAAAGGCATTAGGAGTGAACATAGCCTATTTGCACCAAGGATTCTTTAGACACAGATTTAAGGTGATTTTTACTTAGGAATGGTAGGGTGGGAGCATGACAGTCTCACTTTTAGAAGAGGAATATTATAGATCAGGCTGATGAGAGTTATAGACATACTCAAAGTTCAAAACAAAGGTCATTAGACAGCACTTAGAGATATGTTTAAGTCACTAATCCTTTTGAGATAGGTGTTATCACATTAAGAGGCAAGTAATCAATTAGTGACCCTCTAAACATGTCATGTAGACTTCTTAGAACAAAGCAGCCTCATCATGAGATCATACAACCTAAATTAATATTCAAACAGCCTTATAATTGTTACACCCCGTACTTGCGGAGAAGCACTTATCAAATTTGAGCGTAAGTATGTTCGACTATGGCTAAGTAAAGCAACTTTGGAGTATAAGGGACTAAGCATTATTAAGTATATTCTATGAGTAAAGGATGCATATGAGGAATTTCGAGGGGTCCTATAAGGAATTGAGTGGAAGGCATTGAGTGAGTGTGACTTTGGAAAAAG
>NC_081352.1:3222958-3238144 GCF_029784015.1 Lycium ferocissimum
TATATCATAGTATAACTGCTAGTGTTGTGGAACGTACAGCTCGATCCATATATCATGTCATCCCGCGTCCGGGGTAATCTCATAATCACCCACTACGGTGGTGTGCACATCTACGTGCTTGCCGTGCCTACTATAGCGCGGCGCGTATATATATATATATATATATATATATATATATATATATATATATATATATATATATATATATATATATATATATATATAATGCATGAAAGAATCGTAAAAGGATACTCGAATTCCTCGGTAACATAAGGAGCTAGTATGACAGTATACTCGATTTCTGGAAGTTATAGATATGGAACATGGGAGGCCAGGGATACGAATATCTCTATACCATCTAAGAGTATAGTCTTTGGAACTCGCTCGTTTACTTCTTTCGTTCATATCATAAGGATCATGCCAAAATTAAACAAAGGGCTAGCCTTAACATACCTTATCCGCTTCTCAAGCTAACTACGCTTACGTCCCAGGCTTGACGAATCTACACACAAGACCAAGTATGCCAACTATTAGTCTAGAACGCTTATAGTCCAACCTTTAAATTAGTCTATAACTTAACGAAATTCGGACAGCATCTCCTCTATAAACTTAATAATCCCTCAAATTCCAATTCAACCCAAACATTAACAACAACATCAACAACAACAATACCAATACCTACATATCAAAAATATAATCAAATCCATTCCAAAATATCTCCCAAAACAGCCCTTAATCTCAACTTAAACTCAATCAACCTACCCCTTTCAAAACTATGCTTTCTTCACCTAAAAACATTAAAACTCTTGGTAATCAACTCAATAACAAATGTAAGAATCATATAGATACCTTGAAGGAGTTAGAACTCCAATAATCAAATTTCCAATCCAATTCTTAAGCTCAGCAACTTTAATGGAACCCTAGGAACAGCCTTCTCTTCACTAGCTCAGGCTCACGGGGCTCGGATCTTGTTAAAATCTTCACCAATATAATGGAAAATGTTGAGTGGAAATATTTTAGGGTTTTCTCCGATTGGGGAAATGAAAAATGAGAATAAAAATATGAGGGGCTATATATATATATATATATATATATATATATATATATATATTAGTGGAACAAAAAGTTCCAGCGGCTCTGGGTCGACGAGCAGGGTCGATGGCTCGTCGACACATCGACAACCGTCGACTTGCTTCGTTGTTCTGCCAACCCAGAGTTCAGGGGCCTCGGCATGTCGACGGCATGAAAGGACGCCTCGTCAACATGTCGACGGGCCGTCCCTTTGCACCGTCGAGGTGCACTGATGCCTGAATTCCTGAGTTGCTCCGATTCGCATCGGTTCGATTCGTTTAGCTTCCAGTCCTATCGTATTACAAGGTACATGTACTTGTACTTCGACATACGCGAGGTAAGATAATATCTCGTAAACTTGGGTACGAATCTTCGTACTAAAGGTATACACAACTAGGAAGCTACAGACTTTCTCACAATGAAAACGAGAGGCATAACATTCTTCTCCCCCTTAGAAACATTCATCCTCGAATGTTCATACAAGTCATGAGTAATAAAAATTTTGGCCGAGTCTCCTCTGTAACTATACCAATCCAACCTGCACACAGCAACCCAAAATAATGTCACACAGGGCCATATGCTAAAATATACACCATTATGGCCTCACACGACCAATCACAATAGCTATAAATAAGTCCAATACCTGAGGATACTGATGTCTCAAATTTGGCCTCCTGGGACAACGAAAACAAGTGTGGGTACTTAGTCTTCATTTCCTCTTCAGCCTCCCAAGTCATTTCCTCGACATTATTATTTCTGCTGAGTACTTTAACAGAAACCACATCTTTAGTCTGTAGCCGATGGACTTGCCTATCTAATATAGCCACAGGAATCTCCTCGTGTGATAACTGCTCAGTCACCTGGATATCATCTGCTGGTACAACTCTCGAGGGATCTCCTATGCACTTACGGGGCATGGACACATGGAATACTGGGTGTACAGACTCCAGATCAGAAGGTAGCTCTAACTCGTATGCTGCCTTACCCACTGTACGAATGATTCTATATGGCCCAATGTATTGGGGGTTTAACCTATCCTTCTTTCCAAATCGCATCACTCCTTTCATAGGCGAGATTTTCAGGAAAACCCAATCGCCTACCTCAAACTCTAACTTGCATCGTCGATTATCTGCATAGGATTTCTATCGACTCTGTGCCGCCAGTAACCTTTCTTGAATCACCTTCACTTTATCAACCGCTTGCAGTATTAAGTCTGGGCCTACTAGCTAATTCTCGCCAACATCAAACCATCCTACGGGTGATCTACATCTCCGCCCATATAAAGCTTCATAAGGAGCCATCTGAATACAGGAATGGTAACTGTTGTTATATGCAAACTCAATAAGAGGCAAATGATCATCCCAGCTACCTCGAAAATCAATCACACAAGCTCTCAGCATATCCTCCAGCGTTTGCATAGTACGTTCAGCTTGCCCATCTATCTGCAGATGAAATGTAGTACTAAGACTCACCTGAGTCCCCAATCCATTCTGGAAGGATCTCCAGAAGTTAGTTGTGAATTACGCTCCTCTATCTGAAATAATGGTTGTAGGAACCCTATGAAGTCGTACAATCTCTCTAAGGTAGAGCTTCGTATAATCTTCAGCTGAATAAATAGTTCTAACAGGCAGAAAATGGGCTGACTTTGTAAGCCTATCAACTATGACCCATATTGAATCATACTTCCGCTGAGTACGGGGCAAACCTATAATGAAGTCCATGTTAATTACCTCCCACTTCTATGTCGGAATCTCAATTGCCTGCAATAAACCTCCAGGTTCCTGGTGCTCTATCTTAACTTGCTGACAATTCAGACACTGAGCGACAAATTCTGTTATATCTCTCTTCATACCATCCCACCAATAAACTTCCTTGATATCATGGTATATTTTTGTTGTGCCCGGATGAATAGAATAGCGAGAATAATGAGCTTCCTCCATAACCTGCTTATGAAGCCCTGCAACATTAGGAACACATAATCTACCTCGATACTTAAGTACTCTATCTCCTGCAATTACAAAGGGTGTCTTTTCTTTCTGAGGAGTCGTATCTCGATAATGAACTAAAATAGGATCTTCGTACTGACGCTCCTTTATCTCAACTACAAAAGATGATGTCGCAGTGTCCTGGACAGTAATTCCTGTATCACCTGAGTCTATCAATCAAACTCCAAGACCCTACTTTAGTTCATTATCGAGATACGGCTCCTCGGAAAGAAAAGACACCCTTTGTGATTACAGGGGACGGAGTACTCAGGTATCGAGGTAAATTATGCATTCCTAATGTTGCAGGGCTTCGTCGGAAAGTTATGGGGGAAGCCCACTATTCTCGCTATTCTATTCACCCGGGTGCAACAAAAATGTACTACGATCTCAAGGAAGTTTACTAGTGGGATGGTATGAAGAGAGACATAGCGGAGTTTGTTGCCCAGTGTCCAAATTGCCAGCAAATCAAGATAGAGCACTAGAAGCCCTGAGGCTTATTGCAGGCTATCGAGATTCCAACATGAAAATGGGAGGTAATTAATATAGATTTCATTATGGGCTTGCCCCGTACTCTGTGGAAGTATGATTCAATATGGGTCATAGTTGATAGGCTTACAAAGTCAGCTCACTTTCTACCTGTTAGAACTACTTATGTAGCTGAGGATTATGTGAAGCTCTACCTTAGAGAGATTGTACGACTTCATGGTATTCCTACAGCCATTATTTCAGATAGAGGGGCACAGTTCACAGCTAACTTTTGGAGATCTATGGATTGCGGACTCAGGTGAGTCTTAGTACTGCATTCCATCCGCAGACAGATAGACAAGCTGAGCGTACTATATAGACACTCGAGGATATGCTGAGAGCGTGTGTGATTGACTTTCGAGGTAGCTGGGATGATCATTTTTCTCTTATTGAGTTTGCATATAATAGTTACCATTCCAGTATTCAGATGGCTCCTTATGAGGATTTATATGGGTGAAGATGTAGATCACCTATAGGATGGTTTGATGTTATACATAATCAATTAATAGGCCCAGATTTAATACAGCAAGCGGTTGGCAAAGTGAAAATGATTCGAGAAAGGTTACAAGCGGCACAGAGTGTTACACCTCGAAAATTTTTCCGTTGATGCACAGTGAATGGGCTAATGAGGAATATGAATTATACAATGTTTAAATAATTAATAAATAGCAATTGATGATTCTAAATAAGATTTGAAATACATTCGATGTTAGACGAGAAAGTTGCCAAGATAAGGCCATGTAAGCGATAAGTTTCAGAGAGGATTTATGAGTAGTAAGTTGATGAAAACTTAATGATGTGTTAGGGAAGAGTTATGATGGCCCTTAGATTGCTAATGAAGTGATAAACAAGTGCTAAGGAGGTTCCATAAGGATTGGAGATCAAACGAAACGACAGAATCAAACTTGGTGAAACAGTGAATTCCACGACTGGTTCCACGGCCAGCATTGTGTTCCATGGACCGTGGATGGGTTCGTGGAATTTCCAGTAGAGAAGGTAGCTGGCTGGTCATGAACCACGACCAGCTCCATGGATAGCATTGGGTTCCACGGACCGTGGAACAGTCCGTGGAACACCCGACGGGCTGAAATGTTTTAAGTGTTTAAATGTGTTCCCAACTTCGTATTTTCATTCCCAACATCTCTTTACTTCTCTCTAAGGGATCTAGGGCTCCATATAGGTTTCATGAACAAGAATCCAATGGAAATCTAAGGTTCTTATCATCAAACCAAGTGAATCAAAGTAAGAGAAACCATTAGAGTTCATCAAAAGCAAGAAAATCAAGTGAAGGAAAATCTAGGGTTTGGCTCAAGTGAGGTATACGCCATCAAGGTTCAATCCTACACCATCTAAGGTGAGTTTTATGATGTTTTCATGTTGTTTAAAGTATTTGGGAGTTGAAACACTCGGATTACGAAAGAATATAAGAAGTGGGTCATGAATGTGTGAATAGTAGCACTTTTGAGTAAACGTTTGGAACGAGTTATGATTCTTGATGCTTCATGAATATAATCATGTTATAAATGATATTGAGAGTATGGAAGTCGACATTGTATGTGAATGAACGTATTGTCAAGTATGACTATGAATGTAGATAAAGTGAAGAGAATTATGAAGTAAGAGTAATATAGTTGACTAGAGGCTATCGAGATGATATTATGAACGTTATTATTGATGTTTGGGAGTTGACATACAATATGAGGAAAGTCGTATAAATAAAGGAGATGCTGTCCGATTTTCTCTAGAATTAGTTATGAATGCTAAATGTTATTCATCATCTAATATGAGTATGCACTTCAATGAAGGTAGAACGTGAGCCTTGAAGAAGAACGCTCAAGTGATATAATAGTTGCATGAAAGGTATGTAAGGCTAACCCTTCTTTCATAAGGCATGGTCCTTTGGCCAAATATTCATCTTCTTATGAGTTCACGATACTCTCTAATGATCCTAGCTTGAGAACCCCGAGCTTATAGGGCCGGGTAGAATATGATAAATATATAAATGTATATATATATGTGTGCCGGGTAGAATATGATAATAAAAGTATATAAATGTATATATATATGTGTGCGGCTTGGGTACGAACAACCCCGAGCCTTCGGTAGGGCTAGGCACCGAGCCTTGTGAACCACCGAACCTTATATGGTCGGGTAAGCTATATAAAAGTTATATATAATGAATAAGCTATATACATATATATAATGACGCGCGCGCATATGACCTACTATATGAATACGATTATGCTATGTATATGACATCCATTAGAGTACGAATATGTCAAGGCTATGCAAGTGCCAAGTAAGGGCTATGAATATGCAATGTATATGATATGAGCATGAGTATGAAAGGAGACATGAATACGAATATGAAAATAGATACGAAAGGTAAATGAGCGTGGATATAAATGTATGGTACACACATAAAATGGAACGTCCCATAAAAGTTATATCCCCCGGCTTATGTTATTTCATATGTTATCCATTATACTCCTCCCATATGATATTGATCATGCTTTACATACTCGGTACACTATTCGTATCGTCATTTGTTTGCGTATATTGATATTGATCATGCTTTTCCATAGCGACTATTTCTTCGTACTACGTCCTTTTTTTGTTTGTGGACTACGTCATGCCCGAGGGCTCGTTTCATTCGGAATCTCGCTATATAGATTGGTATAGATTCTTTTGTGTATATATTCATGGGCACGGCGGGGTCTGTCCCGCCCATGTTATGACATGATGTACCTTTCTTCATAGGCTCGTGAACATTGTGTATATGGTTAAATATGTTCGGCCTTGTCGGCCTATATTTTGGGATGTTGTTTTGATCGCCTTATCGGCGCATGCACATTTATATGGGCATAGATGTTATTGATGATATAGACATGTTATCGCCCGATGTGATTAGAATGATGACGAATGAAAAGCATGATATAATGATGTGGCTCACCTAGAATGTGATGTATAAGTATGTTAAGGGGGTGCCGGGTGGGCTAGCATCGGCAGTGCTGCGTCGCCGACCCTCTAGTTGGGTCGTGACAAAAGTGGTGTCGAGAGCGATTCGGTCCTAGGGTGTGTCTCACGAGTCGTGTCTAGTAGAGTCTTGGTTATCGGTGTGTTGCGCGCCACACTTATAAACAAGAAGTTGCGGACATTTTAGGAATGAATGACCTTCTTTCTTCATAAGAAATCGTGCGATAGAGCTATGATGTAAGAACTTCTTGTTTCTTAATGATATGTTGTATTTCGTACTTTCGAGAGAAAGGCTACGGCGATCATGTTGAAAATGCTCGAAAAGAGGCCAGGGCAAGACGGTGGCAGAAAACGGCTGAAGAAAACCGCCATCGGTAGTAGAAGAAAGTGAGTCCCAAAGTGCGGCTCAATCTCGGTCTTCCCGTTCGGGCCTATATTAGAGGAGAGTGTGAGGGAGCCTCGGCCCGACTCCGGCCACCTCCCGGCTCCTCCACCGAATGCTTTAGGCCAAGATGTAAGAGAGGCCATTAATTTGCGACTCAATTGAGTGCGCCCGGACTCGGAGGCAAGTTCGGGTGGCAAGGTGATATAGACGTGAGTGCAAGATCCCGTGATTTTATTAGTTTGAATCCTCTGAAATTCTTTGGATCAAAGCCGGATGAGGACCCTCAGAATTTCATTGATGGTATGTTGAGGACGCTTTGGTTGATACATGCTTCAGACACCAAATCGGTGGAGCTAGCGTCCTATAGATTGAGGGATGTCGCGGTATGTTGGTACACAGTTTGGATGGCTTCACGGGGAGCCAATGCACCTCTCCCGGTATGGCAAGAGTTTGTAGATGCATTTCTTCGACATTATTTGCCCCCGGAAGTTCGGCGAGCTAGAGCCGATAAGTTCCTAAATTTGAGGCAAGGGAGCATGAGTGCTCTAGAGTATAGCATCCGCTTCAATTCCTTGGCTAGGTATGCTTCGGCCATGGTAGCGGATATGGGTGATCGAGTGCACCGGTTTGTGAAAGGCCTAGGGCCACATTTGATGGATAGATGTTTGACCGCGTCCCTCCAGGACAATATGGATATTGCTGTTATATCCCGTATTTTGTACATTGGGACAATCCGAGATAACCACGATAAGTTAGGGATAAAACTATTCCGGGATACGAAGTTGAGATTTTTGACACCCGATTTTATTTTAAGGCATAAGTTGCTTATGATTTTATTGGCGTGGAATATTAAGGAAAAGTTTGGGGTCAAAAGTGAACTATTTGGAAGTTAATTAATTTTCATGAAATAGCCAATATGGCCATTTGGCCGTGTGGCACTAGTGGGGTGCCACCTATGAATTGGCCAAATAAAATTCATCCAAGTATGTGGGCCATGTACACTTGGATTAATAACATATGTATAATAAGATGACCAAGCAAGTTATTTAGTCATCTTTTACAAGTCTAGAAACTTGAAGAACATGGAGAAAGGGAGAGAGGAGAATTCGGCCATGGCTGGCCGAATTTGACCCCTCCAATTTGATCCCTAAAAATAATTTTCTTCTATGTTTTCCACTCATTGGAAGGTCCTAAACAACATGGAGTAATTGTTATAGCAAGCAAACCATTATCAAAACCATTCATCCTTCTGATTCTCAACTCAAGCCATGTTGGAGAACTAAGTGAAGAAGGTAAGTTTTAATCCTCTTTTCATGTGTTATGAAGGGTTTGTGCATGTTGTAGTAAGTGGAAATGGATGGAATTCATGAAAATATAGATGTTGGGGTTGTGGCCGAATGGTGGCTGTTTTGTAGGATATAATGAATAAATTTTATTTAGTATTTTTGGGTTGTTGTTGCATGGATTCTATGATGAAAATGATGGTTTAATGATTCAAATTGAAGTTGTAATCGTTTGTAGGTTGTCGGAGAAGGTAATGCGATTTTATCATAGTTTCTTCTATTATTGAGGTTAATGTTGTTATGTGTAGATTGTTGGTGTAGTTTATGAATTTGGAAGGGAGAAATGTGTTGTTGTTGTCCCTATGGCAATTGGAAGGTTTCGGGTTTGTGGTATGTTGGTTGAGTCATTTTGAATGTTGTGCGGATTGTTTGAAGCATTCTTGAATCTCGTTTGAATGACTTCGGATTAGTACTTGAATGTATAAGCATTGATGTTAGCTTGATCATATGTGGTTAAATTGAACGTAAATGGAATGTTGTCGAATTATGTAGAAAAGAGCTATTGACGTTAGAATGCATTTTGAATTGATTGTTGATGTTGTTAGTATGGTTATTGGTATGGTTGTCAAGATTTGGCCGGCGGGTTGTTGAATTTGAAAAAAGAGCTTTTAGAAGATTTTGGAAATTAGTTGGTTATTGCCCAATTTTGAATTTATAGGGAAATCTTCAGATAAAGTGCTAGCTTAGAATTGGATTCCTAAGCGCTTGTGACTAATGTTTGGTGCTTAATGATGTTGTTGTAGATTTGGGAAGCCGAGACTTAAATTCGGATTAGCTTAAGAAGCGGACGAGGTATGTAGAGCTTACCTTTTCTTCCTTTGGCATGTCTTAGTTGTAAGTAGACTATGATACGAGTCTCGGGGTAACTCCATTCTTAAGGTCCGAGCACGTATACGATTCTTATTCACTCCTGGATGTTAACGTTCTTAATATGGTCAAATTATGGTTTGTAAGTCTTTTGTACAGTTGGATTTCAAATGTTGCATAAAGAATGTTGTTTTTAAAGGATTCTACAACTACGAACGACCGTAACTTTCATAGACGAGCTCGGATCGCTTCGAAACGTTCGTAGGAGATTCTATAATGAATAAGGTCTCCAACCTGCATCAATGGACTCGGATTGGTTTGATACTCGTCCGTGAGCCTCGAGACTTTCCCTTGTGTAGTGCTAACGACTTTTGAAAAGATTTAGTGTGACTATCGTCTTAAACTCGGACGTTGATCACTTACTTCTCTATCGAGTTTGTAATGACGATTATGCCCCTAATTTCCATAAGTTATTTCATACGGTTTGGTACGTATTTACGAGCCCTAAAGTTCCATTTGATACGTTCTTGAACAACATTCGGAAGAAACTTGATTTGACTATCACCTTGGTCTTTAAATGACGGTTCATTCGATTATTCTATCGAGTCTTTGAAAAATATTTTTAAATTGCATATGGCTACTCTCATACGGTTTGCATTCTGTATTTACATCCTTCACCGAGTCCCATTGATACGTTTCGTGCGCACATGTTATATTCCGTGATGTCGTTGTATTCACTGTCTCACCGAGTCTTTAAGGGCGGTTCCGTTTATATTTGGTGTTATCTTTGTGTTATGAAAACGATATTTGATATGATGTGTGACGGGGATACGGAGATATGAAATCTTCGGTGTGATCTTTGTGTTATGGCGCCAACGACGGCGGCGATTACATATTCTAAGAGCTCACGACGATTTATGTTTTATTCGAGTAAGTGATTTTATATTCCGGACATTGCATTTACTTTATACTTTGGTTTTGATTATGATCTTGTTTGCTATGTTCATACTTTGCATACTGAAATCTTCATGTGATTCCGTCACCGACCCCCTTTCTTCGGGTCGCGTTTCATCTGCGTCTCGAGGTTCTGTGTACTTATTTGGATGAGCCACCGGATTAGGATTCTTGTTTACTATATTCCTTACTTTGTTTTCGTCTTGGAGCGCTCCCTTGTTCGAGACTTATACTTTTGATCTTGGAGTTTTTGTTATCATACATATGTATATGTTTATCCGAGTAATGGCGGGCACGTCCCGTCATATGATTTTGTTATGATTCGCAGAGGTCTGTAGACATATATGTGTGGGTTATGGGTAGTTACTGTTCAGTTGTGTCCGTGTGATTTGTGTGCTGGACGTCACCCTATACTATGATAGCCTTATCGGCTTATGTGTGATATCGTCCGTTGAAAGATGTGATTGTGATCTGTATATGCATTTGTGACAGCTTCGGGGCGACGTTCCACTTTTCTGTATATGTATGTTATTTGTATACTGTATAAGTTATTCGTATGCTATTTCTGATTAACGGGTGTGTACGGGTGCCCAGTTCGGGCACTAGTCGCGGCCTACGGGGTTGGGTCATGACAATTGCACGCATCCAAGCCCACGCTCAAAATTTAGAAGAAAGCTTGCAACAACAAAGAAGCGAGCATGATAGAGGCATATAGCGAGGGCTATATCTTGGTCCGATGAATAAGTATAGAGGTGGGCACGGACGGCGGGTCTTAGACATTCGGGCTATTCTATGACTAGTGCGCCTCCCACATTCGGGCCGAGATTTGACCGATCTACTCATCCCGGGCCGAGTCAGAGCTTTACGGGGTCTCAGTTTAGAGGTGATTCAGGTCAGGCGAGGCCACCCGTGCCACGATGCTCCTAGTATGGGAAGTTACATTGGGGTCCCTGCAGATTGGGCTCCGAGGCTTGTTATTCATGTGGTCGGCCAGGCCATATTATGCGAATTGCCCCTCGATTAGTGGCAGGTAGGACCTAGCCTTCGGGGTCGTGGCGGATCCTCAAGCTCTATACGCCCTATGGGGGCCAGTTCACATGCGCCGGTCGGCGAGAGGCATGGGGAGAGCCCCCAGTTCTAGCGGTCCTCAGCACCGCATTTATGCTTTGGCTGGACGCCAAGATCTCGAGTCTTCTCCTGATGTGGTCACAGGTATATTATCGATACTTTCTCATGATGTATATGCTTTGATAGATCCCGGCTCCACATTGTCATATGTTACTCCGTATATTGCGGGTCGGTTTAGAATCAAACCGGAGCCGATTAAACCTTTTGAGGTGTCTACACCCGTGGGTGAATCAGTGATAGCTAGCCGAGTATATAGAAATTGTGTAATTGTGATTTGTGACCGCCGTACTATGATTGACTTGCATGAGCTAAAAATGGTGGATTTTGATGTTATTATGGGCTTGGATTGGTTGGCTTCTTGCTACGCCAATGTCGATTGTAGAATGAAAATGGTTCGCTTCTAATTTCTGGGAGAACCAGTTTTAGAATGGAAAGGAAATACAGCATCACCAAATGGTAGGTTTATTTCCTATCTTAAGGCAAGGAAAATGATTACAAAAGGTTGCATTTATCATCTAGTGTGAGTTCAAGATGTAAAGGCTGAACCACCAACTTTTCAGTCAGTTCCTGTAGTGAATGAATTTTCGGATGTATTCCGGAAGAGCTCCCGGGCCTTCCTCCCGGGGGGGGGGGGGGGGGGGGGCTCTGAGATTGATTTTTCGATGTGTTGCCAGACACTAAGCCTATATTTATTCCTCCTTATAGAATGGCTCCCGCAGAACTGAAGGAGTTGAAGGAGCAATTGAAAGACTTGGTCGAGAAAGGCTTCATTAGGCCTTGTTCATCCCCATGGGGAGCACCCGTATTGTTTGTCCGAAAGAAAGATGGCTCCTTAAGAATGTGCATCAATTATCGGCAATTGAATAAGGTGACGATCAAGAATAAATATCCTCTTCCAAGGATTGATGACTTATTTGATCAACTACAAGGTGCCCAATGGTTTTTCAAGATAGATTTGAGATGCGGGTGTCATCAGAGTGAGAGTTGGGGAGAAAGATATCTAAATGTTATTCATCATCTAATAGGAGTATGAAATTCAATGAAGGTAGAATGGACCCTTTGGGAAGAAGAACCCCCAAAAGATATAAATTTCCTTAAAATGTAAGGCTAACCCTTTTTAAAAGGGATTGTCCTTTTGTAAATATTCATCTTTTTAAAATGAGTTCACTTTACTCTCTTGATCCTAGTTTGAGAAGCTATTTAAGCTTATGATGCTCAAATGTTTGGATTGTACTAATTTCCCGTACGACGAGTAATCCCCCGGGAGGGAATGTAATGAATGACGATAGAAAAAGGGCAAAAGGGAAATGGAACCCCGACTTATAAATTTTTAAATATGATAAATATGTAAATTATATATATATTTCCCAAAGAGGGGGTTATTGTGAACCCCGGAGCTTATAGGGCCCGGGTAGACTATAATAAGTAAGTATAATGAATATGTAGTCTATATATAATGACGCGCCCCCCACCGTTATTGGGTACGAAAAACCCCCGACCCTTGGTGGCAACCTTTTGGCCTTAGAAAGTAGGTTATTGAAACCCCAAACCCCGCGGTGGGAAAATATAAAAAAGGTTATAGCAAAACCATCTTTTGAGTACGAAAAAGGGCTATATCATGAATCAAATGAAAAAATAAGCTATATAAAAAACCCCTCTATGAATACGATTATTTTTGGGGTATAGGCTTTTCCATTAAAAATTTTAATATGTCAAGGCTAGAAGTGCCAAGTAAGGGCTATGAATATCAATGTATATGATATGAGAGAGTATGAAAGGAGACATGAAATACGAATATGAAAATAATACGAAAGGTAAAGAGCGTGGATATAAATGGGACACGATCCTTGGAAAATGGAACGTCCCCAGGAAACGGTGTACAAGATGATGGTGCTATTATCCCCGCCCTTTTGTTATTTCATATGTTATCCATTATGCTCCCATTTGTTTGTCATCTTTCCCCTCCCCGAACTCGGCCCCGTCCTTTTTGGGGGGCCCGTCTGTCCGTGTGGGGACGAGATCCATTTGGGGCTATCTCGGGGGCTCATAGAAATCCCCCTTTAATTTTGAAGTACTTTTTGGTATAGATTCTTTTTGTATATATTCCGGGCACCGGGAGGGTTCCGTCCCCCACAGAGACAGAGCACCTTTTTTGAGGGGCCCGGACATTGTAAAGGTTGGGAAGCGGCCCTTGTCGGCCTTTTTATTTTGGGAGTTGTTTTGACGCCCTTTTTGGCGTGTACATTTATAGGGATAGAAGAAATTTAAAGTTTGTTAAAGGCCCAGTTAGAATGAAACGAATGAAAAGATGATATAAGGGGTTTGGGTGGGCAAAAAAACCCGGGGGGCTTTTGGGCCCCTAGTTGGGTCGTGGGCAAGAAATTGGAAAACCCAACGGATAATGGGGGAAAGGGAAATTTGGGAAAAGGGGAGGGGGTTTTCCCGGAGGTTTTTTCCCGTGAAGGGAGGAGAGATTTGGGGAAAGGGGGGGAGCCCCGATAAATTGGGGCCATATGGATTATTCCCTTTTTGGGTGGGGCAATTTAAAGGGGGGCTCCCCGATCCGGGGTCCGTACATCCCAAAATTTTAATTATCCAGCCCCGTAAGTGTATGGAGATCCCCGAGGTTGCTCGTAGAGATACCCGGTGGGGCAATTATAGAAAACCCCCCGGGCTATTTTGGATGTAGGGTCGTCGATTCGATCAAAGGGAGGGCTTTAGTTAAAGTGCTTTGGAGAAAAAATTTGTTAAAAAAATGACACGCAAAAAGGAAAAATGTTTTAAAGACCGGTACCCACTCATTTCTCTTGGGGGGGAGGTTGGGATTTGGGTAGGATATACTTAGGCCTTTTTTTTTGGATCGTGGAGGCCATGGTTGTTTTTTTGGTACCCCGGAGGCATTTTTTTGGGGTTTTTGGTGTACAAGTTGGATTGGTATAGTTACGGGGAGACTCGTGAAATTTTTATAACCCTGATTTGATGAGCAATGAGGAAAAATTTTTTTGAGGGGGAGAATGTTACCCTCTCTTTTTCACAAAAAGCCGGTTTTTGGGGGTGTAAAAAGTGGTAGGGGACCCCAACAAATTTTTTTGGATATTAAGTGCCTTACCTCGGTAAAAAAGTATAAGTATATGTTCCCGGAAACGATGGAAAAACTAAGCGTTGAATCGACGCGCCGGATACCGGGAAAACCCGAAACCCTCCGTTTGATAGGTCGTCGACACGTCAATGAGCCATATTTTTATGCCATCGATGAGCTGCCATCTCTGAACTTTTAGGTGGCACGGAACCGTCGCAGCCACCCATCGCAACCCCCATTTTGGAACTTTTTTTATCCCTTATATATATGGAACCTCGCATTTTAATTCCTTATTTTTCATGTTCCCAAACCAGATGAAACCCTAATATATTCCCCTTTAAAATTTTCCATTAAATTAGTAGAGTTTTACATAGATCCCCAAAGGGGAAAAAGCAAATGAAGGAAGAGTTGCCGGGTTCCTTGAGGGAGCAAGAGTGGGGGTTGAAGTTGGATTTGGGTTTAGTTCCTTTAAGGTATGTAAGATTCTTATCCTTGTTTTTTAGTTAATTACAGTTTTTGTGATGTAAGGGAAGGAGATGATGTTGTGAAGGCATAAACTAGTTTGTTGATATGGTTGCCTTGTGGGGTTTTATTAACTTTTCGAGGTTTCCCCTTGTTTATGTTGTTGGTTTTTTTTTTTTTTTTTTTGTTGGTTGTTTTTGTTGTTGTTGTTGTTGTTTGGATTGAATTGGTAATTGAGGTATTGTTAAGTTTCAAAGGGGGGATCTTCGAAATTCGTTAAGTTTCTTTTGTACTTGAATTGGTTAGTAAGTAATGAGGGCCCCAAAGTGGCCTATGTGATCGTGATTGTAGACTTACGAATTTGAGGGGTAGATGTTGGACGATTAGACCGCTTATGTATGTTAAGGTTGCCCTTTTTTTCTTTTGGAGATCCTTTTATGGGAATCAAAAGGGGGAGTTCAAAAACTCACC
>NC_081352.1:3238244-3277439 GCF_029784015.1 Lycium ferocissimum
TTTGTTTCAACAACTTCCTCTATATAATAAACAACTCCCAAACATCAATAACAACACCCATAATATCATAATCAATAAACTTCTTCAAGTTAAACATTATTCAATCCTCACAATTCCCTTTCAATTCATCCCCAACCATATCTACTCACAACACCATATTCATTCTCATATAATACTTCCTCAACGTTATTAGTATCATTCATAACAAGACTATTCTCATCTCATACTAAGAATCATAATCCAAATTAACTTACTACTCAAAATACCATTATTTCCATATTTGAGCTCATATTCTACTTTCTTCTCTAATCCAAGTCTTTCAACCACTCCATACTGTTAAGAATACGAAATGTAGAACTTACCTTTTGATCATGTAAGGATGAACTTTGATGAATATACTTTTACTGAGAGAAGCCCTAACTTCAATACCAATGGAATTCTTGACTTCTATCAACCCCATAGCCTTTTTTTTCCCTTGATTCTCTCGATTCTTAGTAATTAGTCCTTGATTTCCCTTGGGATTTGTGTTAATATAGTTGTGAGAATATTTTAGAGTCTTCAAGACTTGTAGAGAAAGTGGAAGAGCAAAAATAAGAGCAAGGGTTTATTTATAACTGGAACTGGAAAGTTCCAGCGAAGCGGTTCGACGAGCTGGTCGATGACCCGTCGTCGTGTCGACGGTCCGTCGACTTGCCATGTCGACTTACGCCTGCAAATCTCTGATTGCAGAAGCATGTTGACAATGCCCCAACGATGGTCCGTCGACACTGACTGATGTCTGCAGAATTTCCTGATTCAGTTTAGATTGCGTCGATTCGATTCGTTCAACTTATAATCCTGTAAATTACCAGAAATGCCTGATGATACATTTGTACACGAATTATGACACTTTATATTCCCCAAACTCGGCACGGTCTCATTCTTAAGGCATACCCGGCTAGAAACCAAAGTCCTACTACGACGAAAACGAGGGGCGTAACAATTGTGTTTCCACGTTATTTCATGGTCCCGTTGACAAATGAAGGGAGGTTATGTTAATAAGATCCCACAAGAATGGCTAAGGTTGGAACGTACGGGAGAAATATTATCATCACCCGCACGCCTACGCTTACTCTACCGTTTCCACCGATAAATTATTACCGATCGATGTCTGTCAATTGAATTGTTATCTTGTTAGTCCGCTCACAAACTAGAGTCCTTCGAGAGGAAAACCGATTGTTGCCTGTTAGTCCTTATTTTCTGCTGTTATGTTGATAGGGTAATGGTAAGAGGATACGAGTATGCTTAGGGTAGAGTTGTCACTATGTGGGAGGATTCGGCGTGTACGATTGTACTTATCTCGGCATCTTATTAATTTTATACCGTATTGCGCGATCTAATCTTAGTTGGCCTATGCTTACCAAGACGTGCGGTGTACCGATACTACTTTTGCTACATTCCTTTGGGGTGTAGATGTGTTTTCGGTATTGCTTGGGTGTCATTTAGTCGTTAGCATGAGATCTTCCTAAAGCTTCTGTGCATCTCGTTCCAAGGCAGAAGTTGTGTCATTTTATTTGAGATACTCCTTTGTATTATAGAAGCTCTTGTACACGTCTAGACTAGGTCCCAGAAAATTGTAATTTCTAAATTTTTAAAGAAAGTCAGTTATATTTCATACTTATTATTCATTATTGTATGTTGTTGCATTGGCAAATGATTTTCATAATGGGTTGGTTGGTGAGGGTTCGCCTACTAGGAGTTAATCAGGTAGGTACCCGCACTATTCGTAATTTGGGTCGTGACGGAAAATAATAATACATTTTTTGAAGGAATGATTAGTATGTATTTCTTCATAGAATTTTCAATTCCATAAATCATGAAATGGTCTGTAGAAGTGGGTTATACCTCTCAAAATATTCCTTGCCTTAATAGAATTTTTTATACAAAATTCTGGAAATAACTCATTCAAAAGACAGCTAATGGTAATATCCCTGGACAAGAAGTGGTTGATCAGATTACGGCTACTATAGCCAGTTATAGAGATTCAATCAATTCAAGACAACAGAAGGAAATTCATAGTCCTTTCAAGCAGCAAGAAGAATTCAAATGAAGAAAGGAATCATATCTAGAGCAGAAATGATAGCTTCTTCTATGGAAGAAGTTAAAAAGGATTTAATACAAAATCTAGACATAGAGGTGCCTTCAGACATATCAATGGCATCAGCTAATACCACGGATAATGATGATGAGGACCATAACTGTTTAGCAGGTGAGTCTCAAAGCTTCGATAATACAGAAGACATTGAAGAATATTTTGAAAAATTCAAAAGCCAGCTGGAAGAATCTTTCGACTCCACAAAAGATAAGGGAAAAGAAAAAATTAAGTGATAAGAGGACCCCGCAATAAAGTGGGATGAAGACTTTTAATAAAAGGGACGTCTGCCATATGAAAAAATTAAGTGATAAGAGGACTCCGCAATATAGTGGGACGAAGACTAGGGGTGGGCATGGTACGATATGGTACGGTATTTGAAACTTCGGTTGCAGAATCCCGTATTCGGTTTTTAAAAATACGATACCATTACCATACCAAACTAATTCGTAAGATGGTCGGTATTTTTAAGTTCGATTTCAAGATTTCACTCAAATATTTCGAGAACTATAGTTTATTTGACTTCAACTTACGTTTATACTCATGTAATAAAGGATTATGTCTTCGACTTTTCTCAATTATATAAAACTAACACCATACACAAATAGACATATTTAAAAGAAAGTACAAACATTTTTCTTCGTTAATCAATACACAACGGACATTTGAATCACGATGTAGAGTAGTCAAAGTTCCAAAGTCTAAACAATATTAGCCAAAATTAAGCATAATCTTCTACCCTATACAATTTTACACCAAAAAATTCATTCAAAGAAGAAAGAGAGAATAGGCCATTTCCACCATTTCGATTCTTAATGTCTTGGAAAAATAACGTAGACAAATTAAAGCGACTTTCTAGGCTTCAAAGATATGTGAAAAGACTCGAAAGCATGAAACTTTTTATAACCTGTCACCAAAATAGAAAAGTCAATGATAGTTGTCCTCTTTTTATTTCGTAATGCATGTCTACTTTGGCATTTTTCTCCTATAAAGCTTTCAGCAACATTAACAGTACTTTAGTTTCTATATTTATATGCTTATGATGTTGATATTTTGATAATGAGCTTTAGCAGGGCCACATGCTAGATTTTAAGATGTTAAGACATGAATATTAGAACAAGGCAATAAATATACTTACCAAGTTACCACATACGTTGCGACTTATAATTATATATCAATGATGCGAGAATAACTTCCACTCTTGGCCAAATCTAAAAAGAAATAAACATAAGTGTCATCCAATGTAAACAAATAAACTATTTGCAATATCAATATAGAGCTCATACCAACGAAATATTCTTACCAAGTTCAAATTGCTCCAAATGATCTAAATCTTCCTCGACTCCAACCGACGCGAGTCCTCTCGAATCCAATCTTGAGAGCACACAAGAGTGCACTCACCGAGTCAATGAACTCCTAAAGGAATCAAGAATACGCCTCCCGTACTAAATGCACTCGAAGCCACACCGGGAATTGCTAACACATCACGAGCCATTTCAAAGAAGAATAGGAAATCTAGGTGAGTTCATTTTCCACCAAGGCAAGATATCGCACTATCACTTCCATTCTCACTTGCTTCACCAAGATACTTGTCTAACTAACTCGTTTTAGCATCCGAACTACCACTCTCCTTTATGTTTCGAATTGTTGCGTAAATGTTGCAACCGATTTTTTAGATTGACTTTGATGACTACTTACACTTGGTAAGTCCAATGTGTTACTGCATGAAGAAACAGACGAAGATGATGAACTTCGAGACTTTTTTGAATGTTGTTTTGCATACTCATTAAACAAAGAAATCATGTACTTTTTCACATCACCTATTATTTTTTCTCCTTTTTCTTCTCCATACATGCTCACTAAAGGCATAAGTAACATACTATCCTTGTAAATTGGATCCAAAATACAAGCAATAAAAATCATTTTATTCATCTTTCCTATCACCCCAATATTTGTCAAATTTCTTTTCATGTTGGTTGCTATTGAACTCAAATCAATCTTCACTTTCTATTAAACCTTTCAAAACATAATCTAAGCTCACATATTTCAATAAAATGAACATTTGATGTAACATAAAGCGAACCCGAAACCTTCAAGGTAAGTTCGTAGAAAGTTTCAAGAAATGTTACCATATGCCTTATATTTTCCCAATCAAAGGCTTAAAAGTGAACTCCGCAGATTTTCCATCTTCACAAATACGAGTAAGAAGATAATGCAACAATCCACGATCAAGAGCACTATAACTTACAAATGCATCCTCGAATTCTTGTGCCACTTTTAACATCAAATAGGTGTAGTTCCACCTAGTTGGAACATCTAGGCATAATGATTTCGTACATATTGTCTTTTCAAGTTCACAACATTCTTTAAACTTATTCAACCTTACCTAGGATTGTCTAATGTATCTTACTACTTGTCTAACACGTTTACGTAATCGCCCACTTCTTTCAAACCATCTTGAACAACAAGATTGAGAACGTGAGCCATACATCTCATATGAAGGTGATTACCGTCCATCATATTAGTTCCCCATTTACTAAATCGCTTAGACAATTCTTTCAATCGCGACGTCATTTGAACTAGCATTATCAACTCGTAACAAGAAGACTTTTTCTAAACCCCAATCAAGCAAGCACTTTGAAATAACACATGCTATATCTTCACCTTTATGACTAGCAATTGGACAAAAGTTTATTATTCTTTTACGCATAGTCCAATCTTTGTCGATATAGTGAATCGTGAGACACATATAATTAATTCGTTGCAATGAGGTCCACGTATCCGTAGTAAGACAAACTCTTTGTCGTGTTTCTGTCAAAAGTCTCTTCAGTTTGTGTTTCTCTTCAGCATATAGGTCAAAACAATCCCTAGTTATTGTTTTGCGGGAGGGAATGTGAAATTGAGGTTGCGCGACATTCATGAAATTCTTAAAACCTTCTTTTTCAACAAAACGAAAAGTTAGTTCGTCAACGATTATCATCCTAGCTAAAGCAGCCCTACACAATTCCTGATCAAATTTCCAAGGGACGAGCATTCCCTCGCTCGACTTTTTACCGCCTTGAATTTTTTGAAAGCCTAATAACCTGATTAGTTTCAACATTGGCTGGGAAATTTCGAGCACCTACCCATATGACCATTCAATCCCGAGGTACCATTTTTAATCTTAAAATTTGGATATGGAAAAGCACAGTACTTACATTTCACAGTCAGTTCCCTGTTAGGACCATAGATCTTTTCGAAATGATCCCATACAATAGATCTTTCCATTATGGATTTCCTTCTGTTTGAATCAGGTCCACTTGTAGTTGTGATTTCATTTGAACCCCCACTTTCATCTATTATAGCTTCAAGCTCTACCATCTATATGAACAAAAATAATCAGCAAAAGCATCAACAATTAAGCGAGAGTAAAGAAGAGAAACGGAGAAGAAGATTTAGAGCGAGAAATGGAGTTTACCCGAATAATATATATCGGAAACAACAAATGAGCATAAAGGAAGATCTCAGTCTTGAAAGTTCAAATTTTTTGTTATGGACCAAATACGACTAAAGAGACACAAAATAGAGAAGAGTGCTTTGGAAGTTTGATGACTTTCCATCTATCTCTGTAGACTTAAAGGCTTAGACTTTGCATGAAATGAAAGGACTTTGCCCTGACACAAAGTTACTGTGCCCAAGAAAATTTAGTACTTTTGGATAAAAGGTTACACGATAATTTTTCTATCGATACAAATTGGCATTAAATGAGATGTGATGTAATTTTTTCTACTAAATCTAGTCTATGTATTTAGCAGTAGTAAATATAATATATATGGATTGTATATATATAGTATAAACTTCGGTATGGTATACGGTATCTCGGTATCCATTTTATAAATACCAAATACCATACCGAATACCAAAGAAAATTTAAATTCATACCAAATACCATACCAAATACCGTAATATCAAAACCGCGGTATTAAAAACTTCGGTATCGATATGGTATTATGTATATACCGTACCGTGCCCACCCCTAACGAAGACTTTTAATAAAAGCGACTCCTGCATTCATAAACGAAGCATAAACTTTAATAAAGTTTGATAGAACTTTTTGTTTTCTAGCTTTTTGTTCTTTAGCATTTTGTTTTTTTTCATATTATTATAGCTTTTGCTTGTTAGATTCTCGGCCAGATAATATTGTCGGCCATTTTACTATTTTTTATTTTAGCAGTTTGTTGTATTGATCCTCTATATAAAGTATCATTAAGTTATATAAAAGGCAGGTTTGGAAAGACCACCTTCTCTCTATTCTGTAAAAATATTCTCAATATAATAAAAGTTTGCAGTTTACAACATCTCCATTTCTTATGAAAGACAACTTTCAGTTTTAGGTAATTTTTCTTTTCTTTTATTTTTGTTTCAATTTTTATTTTGCCTAAATGACAGGTTAAACACTCTGTGTTGAACTATATCACACTAGACTACTAAATACCAAAGATGGTAGATCAGACTGCGGTATAACTGACGGATCGCTTAAACGTAAAATTGATAGTTTTTGTTGATTACTATTGAAAGTGGAGCGCGCGTAGGGAAATTTTAACTGTCGAGTTGGACAACCTACATGCCGGGACTATTATTTAAGAAAAGCCCCCTATAGTATCATCTCACCGCATTTATCCAATACAATATTAATAAAAATATATTATTCTGGTTACCAAAAAATTAAAAGAAGATTTGACTAACAAATACAATAATGGAAGTAATGCTAGATGGTAAATTAATATTAATACTCCAAGAGAAAAAAGACACCGACTCAACGCGACCGCCTTTAAAATATTCTTGGTCGAAATCATCCACTCCCAACCCGCGTCTGTATCTTGATCGCTTAAACCACAGCCATCCATCCTAACCCCCCATAATCCTATATAAATAGATTTGCTTGGAAAACCATTATTCTATCCCAGTTTGTTCTGGTTTTGTTCAGGTTTTCTGGTTTCTCTGTGTATACGTACAATGAATATATTGTGGTTTTCAATCCTTTGGTTGTCGCTGTTGAGAATTTGAGTTCCGCAGGCTTTGTAAATATGTCTGACTTTCTTACTTTTCGTGGAGGAGGATTAGATCGGTCTGTAGAGATACCACTCAATTCAAGATTTTACGATTTCTGTGAAACAAGTTTGGATTGAAAAAGTTTTGATCATTTCCAAGAAATATTTGAATTGGAAACTTGCTCTGATAATATTGAGACCGTTTGGGTGTTGTTATTTTAATGTGATTCTCTTGAGAGATCTTGTGGGTGTTGGCACCGTTTAATCAATATCTGAGTGTTTGTGTTTCAGATATACATGATTCTCTTTTGGAAGATTAGGTGATTGCCTTCTTTTGGGAATTAGCAGTAGATTGATCGGTTTGGTTTTGATTTCTTGGCCATCTGTCATATGTTTGTGGTTTTCAATCCGTTTTGATGTTAGATTTGGTGCTCTTTCACTTGAGAATTAGAGATTATTTGTTGATATCGCAGTGTTTAATCAAGACCTAGATAATTATGATGGAGACTGTTTTGTGTTTCAGATCTTTGGAGTAATTTTGGAAGATGAGGTGTCATGCTAAGTAGCAGTTTGTCTGGTTTGGTTTTGATTTGTTGGCTATCTCTTTAAAAATTGTTTCATCTTATTTGTTTTGGATTTTCTGTATTCTATATGGGGTGTAGGTTTCTATCGTCTCTGTTGAGAAATTAAGGTCGGGACAAGCGATTCAATTGGCAATTAGTTATGTTGCTTTTCCAATTTGTTGATTCGTGATTCTTTGTTTGTTAGTTAAACGTTGCCAAGGTTTGATAAGGTCTGGGTAATGATCATAGGAGAACGTTCTAGGTCTCAATGTTCTTATCCTTTCTTTCCGTCCTTGTGTCTGGGTAATGATCCCGTTTCTTGTTTTTACAGTTATCTGACTTCTTCCTTTGATTAATTTTCAATTTTAAGAAATTCAACGCTCCATTCTTAGATGCAATTTTGGGGAATTAAGCTTTCCCTATGCTATTAGCTCTGTGCTTATGTTTCCCCTTGATGATTGGATATGGGGGTTATTCCATATTTTGAAAAGGTGTACCTTGTTTTGCCTCACTATCTGAGCTATCACTCCTCTGAACCTCGCAATTTCCTTTTGTTGAATCACAATACCGGTAGAACTGGAAATTTCGCTCCCCATGCCACACTTGGATTTTCAGATGAATGAGTCCATCCTCTATTCTAGACCGAAACAGGAAAGGTTTGATGCTAATGTAGTTTTACTCTTCGCATCAACCACTTTTACGATCTTATTTGGTTCGGTCATCAATGGATCTCATTTCTACGTGGATGGGCATCAAAAGCAATGCTTCGGTGTTTGTGGTCGGCAAGTTGCAGCAGTTCCCGGGTCTTTGGAAATAGGTATTGGATATTTCGGTCTCTTGGAGCTTTGCCAAAACTGCTTCTATGTGGAAGTTCAGATGCTTACTTCTTTTAATGATCCCACTTAAGGTTATGGACACCTGTTAAGTACTCAAAGTCAATCCTGTAATCTTTGATAGCACCGTGAAGTGCTCCTTTACTTTTAGGTTTCTAGCTACTTATTTTCTCTCTGCTTGATTTTGTTTGTTGGATGAATGCATAGATCATACAGTGACAGATAAGAGGATTAGATTTAGAAAATTTGTATGCGTTCGTGTGCACGTCCTTTCTGTGCTTGCACTGCAATCTGGATAATGTCGGGCTTCAAAAAAAGGGGGTTTTGAATCTTGTCTCTGGCATCTTTTCTAGTGATTTCTTAGGTGGTATGGGTTTCATCAGCTTTGCTGTTCCCTTAACTGTTCCCTTCTTTCTGTGTTTGCAGCAGCCATTGGGTCTTGCAGAGCCATGAATTATGCTTTTCATGGAACGGCCTTGTTTGTCCATTTGTGTCGAGGTTCCTTTAGTTCAGGCTTTTATGAGTACAAAAATTTTCATTTCTCAACCAAAATAGTTTCTTTCACTAGTGTTTGTTGTATTCTGCTGCCATTTTTAGTTTTTTAGTCCAGATGCTTACGTTCTTTGACCATCCAACTGATGAGGCCCTGGTGGTTGGTGGTTATGGACACCTGATTAAGTACTTGAAGTCCAGTTCTGGATATTTCGATAGTCCGTAAAGTGCTCCTCTCTTTTTGTGTTCTCGCTGCTTATTTTCTCTGCTTCCGTTTCTTCTGTTTATCACGCGAGTTTAGTTTTGTTTGTTGGATGGATGTGTGGTTAAGAGAGAAGATTTGGAAATTTCAAAGGTTGGTGTTCAGTATGCGTTTGTGTGCACCCCTGTTTCTTGCCATTTTGGTGCTTGCATTACAATCTGGATATTGTCTTGCTTCGACAAAAAGGGGGTTTCGAATCTTGTCTCTGGATTTTTCCTAGTGATTTCTTCAGTGGTAGGGGTTGCATCAGCTTTGCACTTAACTGTTCCCTTCTTTTTGTGCTTGCAGCAGCCATTGGGTCTTACATAGCCATGAATTATTCTTTTCATGGAGCGGCCTTGTTATCCATTTGTGTTGAGGTTTCTTTAGTTCAGGCTTTTATGAGTACAAATTTTTTCATTTCTCAACTATTATAGTTTTCTTTAACTAGTGTTTGTTGTATTCTGCTGCCGTTTTTAGTTTTTAATCCTGATGCTTATGTTCTTCGACCATCCAACTGATGAGGCCTACACACCCGATTAAGTACTCAAAATCAATTCTGGATATTTCGATAGCCCCGTAAAGTGCTCTTCTCTTTTGGTGTTCTCGCTGCTTATTCCCTGCTTCCATTTTCTTCTGTGTATCACGCAAGCTTGATTTTGTTTGTTGGATGGATGTATGGTAACAGTTAAAGAGGATTAGATTTGGAAATTTAAAAGGCTGGTGTCCAGCATGAGTTTGTGTGCACCTATTTCAGTCCTTTTCGTGCTTTGCACTGCAATCTGGATATTGTCAGGCTACAACAAAAAGGGGGTTTTTGAATCTTGTCTCTGGCATTTTTTCTAGTGATTTCTTAGGTGGAATGGGTTCCATCAGCTTTGCACTTAACTCGTCCCTTCTTTCTGTGCTTGCAGCAGCCATTGGATCTTACAGAGCCATGAATTATCCTTTTCATGGAGCGGCCTTGTTTGTCCATTTGTGTTGAGATTTCTTTAGTTCAGGCTTTTATGAGTACATAAATTTTCATTTCTCAACTAAAATAGTTTTTCGCTAGTGTTTGTTGTATTCTGCTACCATTTTTAGTTTTTAGTCCAGATGCTTATGTTCTTCGACCATCCAACTGATGAGGCCCTGGTGGTTGATGGTTATGGACACCTGATTAAGTTCTAAAGTCATTTTTGGATATTCTGATAGCCCCGTAAAGTGCTCCTCTGTGCTGGTTATCTCGCTGCTTATTTTCTCTGCTTGCGTTCTTTCCTGTGAATCAAGCAGCTTGATTTTGTTTGTTGGATGGATGTGTGGTAACAGTTAAGAATAGATTTGGAAATTCCGGAGGTTGGTGTCCAATGTGCATTTGTGCTTGTACTCCTATCTGGATATTTGCAAGGCTCAGATAAAAAGAGGGTCTTCAATTTTGTCTCTTAGTGATTTCTGAGATGGTATGGGATTCGTCAGTTTTGCACTTAACTGTTCCCTTCTTTTTGTGCTTGCAGCCATTGGTCTCACAGAATACTGAATTATTCTTTTCATGGAGTGGCCTCTTTTGTTCTTGTTATTGAGGTTTCTTTAGTTCAGGCTTTTATGCATAGCGGGGTTCTCATTTCATTCCCTCTTTGTCAAAACCACTGTCGTATGGAGGTGTTCTCATCTAAGATATTATTTTCCACTAGTGTGTGTTGTATCCTTGATGCCATAAAGTTTTTAGTCGAGATGCTTATGTTCTTGGATGATCCAGCTGATAAGATCCCTGATGGTTATGGACACCTGATATGTACCCAAACTCAAAACCCAATTTTGGATCTTCTTATATCCCCATTAAGTACCACTCTACTTTGGTGTTCTTGGTACTTAATCTTGTCTGCTTTTGTTTTCTTTTGTTTATTACATCAATTGATTTGGTTTGGTTGGAGGCATGTTTGTAGACCACATGGTGACAGTGATAGAGGATTAAATTTGGAAATTTTGAAGTTTGGTTTTTGTAATGCCCTGTGCACCATGTTTCTTGGCCATTTTGGTGCTTGCACTGCAATGTGAGTTTTGCAATCTTGTCTGGCATAGCTAGTGATCTCTCCTATGTGGCATGGGCTTTGTAGGATTTGCACTTAACTGTTCCCTTCTTTCTGTGCTTGCAGTCGTTGGGTCTTCAAGAGCAGCGAAATCTTCGCATTGTTGTCTACTGACATTGAGGTTTTCCTTAGTTCAGGCTTTCTATGAGTATCTAGATTTTCCGTTCAGTTTTCTTCCTGATCATTGAGACACCCTTCTCTCTTTGTCAAAATTGCAGTTATATGGGAGTATTCAACTGCGATAGTTCTTTCCCCATGTGTATAATGTCTTGTGTGCCATTTTTGGTTTTTTAGTCCAGATGCTTATGTTTTTCGATAATCCAACTAATGAGATCTCTTACGGGTATAGGGATCTGATAAGTACTCACCTAGTTCTGGATCTTTTGGTAGCCCTGTAAGATGCTCGTCTATCTTTGGTGGTCTTGCTTTTTTCTGCTCTGCTTTCGTTTCTGTTGCTTATCTCGCCAGGTTGAGTTTCTCTTTTGGAAGGGTGTGTATACCACATTGAACAATAATGCGGATTATATTTGGATATTGTGAGGCTTCGACAAAAAGAGGGGGTTTTCAATATCTTGTCTCTGACATATCTAATGATTTCTTAGGTGGTATGGGTTTCGTCAGATTTACACTAAACTGTTCCCTTGTTTATGTGCTTGCAGCCATTGGGTCTTATAGAGCTTGGCATTCCACTTTTGACTGTGCAGCCTTGTTTGTCCATTTTTGTTGAGGTTTCTTTAGTTCAAGATTTTGAGTACGAGTTTCTCAATCCAGTTTTCTTCCCTAATCAGAGTGGTTACTTCTCTCTTTGTCAAATTGCTCTTGTATGGAGAGTTCTTAGCTAAATAGTTGTTTCCACTGTGTGCTGTATTCCGCTGCCATTTTTAGTTTAGTCCAGATGCTTATGTTCTTCTGTGATCAAACTTATGAGGTCCGTGATGTTTGATGGTTATGGACACCTGATAAGTACTCAAAACCCAAATCTGGATATTTTGATAGCCCCGTAAAGTGCTCCTCTATTTTGGCGTTCTCGCTGCTTATCTACTGTGCTTCTGTTATCTTTTGTATGTCACACCAGCTTGATTTTTGTTTGTTGGGTGGATCTGGTGGCACTTAGAGGATTAGATTTGGATATTTGGAAGGCTGGTGTCCAGTTTGCTTTCTGGGCACCCTGTTTCCTGGTATCTTTGTGCTTGCACTGCAGTCTGGATATTATCAGGCTTTGAGAGATGGGTTTTCAATCTGGTCTGGCATTTTGTAGTGATTTCTTAGGGGGTATGGGCTTCGCCAGCTTTGCACTTTACTGTTCCCTTGTTTCGGTGCTTGCAGCTGTTGGTTCTTACGAGCAGTGGATCCTTCTTTTCATGGAGCGGCCTTGTTTGTCAATTTTTGTGGTTTCTTTAATTAATGCTTTAATGATTCTCTAGATTTTCAATGCAGTTTTCCAAAATAACTTTTTTCACTAGTGTGTTGTATTCTGCTGCCATCTCTAATTTTTAGTACAGATACTTGTGTTTCTTTTGTGATCCAACTGATCAGATCCCTAATGGTTGTGGACGCACGATAAGTACTCTTAACTCGATTAGTTTTGGATCTTTTGATAGCCCTTGTGAAGTACCCTACATTTGGTGTTCTCGCTTACTTATCTTCTCCGCTTCTGCTTACTTTTTTTGGTTGGATAGATATTTCTAGACCACATGGTGGGAAAAAAGATGGGTTGATTTGGAAAGTTCAAAGTTTGGTACTCTGGTCACAGTGTACATCGAGGAAGGGAGTTATCCAATCTCGTCTGGCACCTCTAGTGATCTCCTGAGTGGTATGTGTTTTGCAAGCTTTGCACTTGACTGTTCCCTTTTTCTGTGCTTGCAGCTGCTGGGTCTTACAGAGCAGTGAATTCTTGTTTCAGGGAGCGACCTTGTTTGTTGATTTGTTTGGAGGTATCGAGATTTTCAATTCAGATTTCTTCCCTAATGGCTCCCTTTTCTCTTTTTTCTTAACTACTGTGTATGGAAGTTTCTGAACTAAGATATCGTTCACTAGTGTGTGTTTTGTATTCTGCTGCCACGAAGTTTTTAGTCCAGATGCTTATGTTCTTCGATGGTCCAACTGATGAGGTCTCTAATGGGTTTGGACACCTGATAAGTACTCGGTCGTCTTCTGATAGCGCTGTAAAGTGCTCCTCAACTTTTGGTCTTATCGCTAGTTATCTTCTCTGCTTCCCCTTTCTTTTGGTTATCACACCACTGGATATATGGATGTGTAGACCACATGGTGACAGTTATAGAGGTTAAGATTTGGAAATTTCAAAGGTTGGGATGCAGTGTTAGAACTTTTGGTGTTTGCACTGCAATCTGGATATTGTTAGGCTTCGACAAAAAGGGGGGTTTTCAATCTTGTCTATGTCATTTCTAGTGATTTCTTGGGTGGTATGGGTTTTCTCAGCTTTGCGCTTAACTGTTCCCTTGTTTTCTTTACTTGCAGCCATGAACAGTGACTTCTTCTTTTTGTGGAGCGATCATGTTTGTCCATTTGAGCTGAGGTTTCTTTATTTCAGTCTTATATGAGTATCGAGATTTTCAATTCAGTTCTCTTCCCTAATGGCTCCATTTTCTCTTTGTTGAAACTACTGTTGTTTTGAAGTTTCTCAACTAAGATAATATGAGCCCGTTTGGCTTAGCTTATAAGTTGCTGAAAACAGCTTATAAGCAGAAAATCAGCTTTTTTGAGTGTTTGGCTGGCCAGCTTATAAGCCATTTTGTGCTTAAAATAAGCCCAAAAAAATAATTGGGCCTGTTTGGCTTAGCTTAAAAAAAGCAACTTATAAGCTGAAAACAGCTTATAAGCTGCTTTTTGTAAGCCCATCCAAACAGGCTCTATGACACATCTGCTACTGTGAAGTTTTTACTCCAGATGCTTATGTTCTTCGATGATCCAACCGATGAGGTCTCTCTTATGGTTATGGACACCCAAAAAGTACTCGGCAATTTCAGATCTTTTGGTAGTGCCGTAAAGTGCTCCTCTAGCTTTGGTCCTCTAGCTACTTATCTTCTCCATTTTCTTTTGGTTGTCACGCCATTTGTCTGTTCTTTTTTGTTGGATGGATGTGTAGAGCATATGGTGACAGTTACAGAGGTTAAGATTTGGAAATCCCAAAGGTTGGTATCCAGTATGCATTCTCTGGAACCTTTGGTGCTTGCACTGCAATCTCGATATTGTCAGGCTTCGACAAAAATGGGGTTTTCAATCTTGTCTTTGACACCTCTAATATTTTCTTAGGTGGTTTGGGTTTCGTCAGCTTTGCACTTAACTGTTCCCTTCTTTCTATTCTTGCAGCCATTGTTTTTTTTTTTGGAGCGGCCTTGTTTGTCCATTTGTGTTAGAGGTTTCTTTAGTCCAGTCTTTTATGAGCATCAAGATTTTCAATTCAGTTCTCTTCCCTAATAGGTTCCTTTTCTCTTTGTTGAAACTACTGTTGTTTTGGAGTTTCTCAACTACGATAATATCTTTCACCAGTGTGTTGTATTCTGCTGCCGTGAAGATTTTAGTTCAGATGCTTATGTTCTCTGATGATCCAACCGATGAGGTCTCTTACGGTTACGGCTGCCTGATAAGTACTCCGTCAATTCCGGATCTTTTGATAGCGCGCACTAAAGTGCTCCTCTAGATTTGGTCTTCTAGCTACTTTTCTTCTCTGTTTCCATTTTCTTTTGGTTATCACACGACGTGTTCTATTTTTGTTGGATGGATGTGTAGACCATATGGTGACAGTTATAGAGAATGAGATTTGGAAATTTCAGAGGTTGGCATCCAGTATGCGTTGCACCTTTTTGGTTTGTTGCTTGCACTGCAATCTGGATATTGTCAGGCTTCGACAGAAAGGCGTTTTTTCAATCTTAACTAATGCATCTCTAGTGATTTCTTAGGTGGTTTGGGTTTGGCCAGCTTTTTACTTAACTGTTCCCTTCTTTCTGTGCTTGCAGCCATGGGTCTCACAGAACAGTGAATTAATCTTCTCATGGAGCGGGCCTTGTTTGTCCATTTGTGTTGAGGCCTCTTTAGTTCTGTCTTTTATGAGTATCGAGATTTTCAATTCAGTTTTCTTCCCTAATCAGAGTGCTACCCTTCTCTTCTTTGTCCAAACTGTTCATGTATGGAAGTTCTCAACTTATATAGCTTTTTTTTTCCACTTGTGTGTGTTGTGTTCTGCTGCCATGTCTTTTCAGGTATGTAGATTGTATATATTAAAAAAGGAGAAAGTTTAGCACCAGGCTGGTACTAAGACCTTACAGAAATTAGAAATCCTTCTGAATAGAAACACATATTCTGCCTGTCATTTTTAGTTGTTGGTCTGGATGCTTGCTTATGTTCCTTGATGACCCTGATGAGATCCTTGACTATTGATACTTATGGACTTTTGGTAAGTACTCAAAACTCCATTCTGGATCTTCGGTAGCCGCGTACAGTGTTCTTCTCTTTTGGTGTTCTTGCTGCTTATCTTCTCTGCTTCTGTTCTCTTTCATGTATCATGCCAGCTTGACTTTTTGGTGGATGGATGTGTGGTAACAGTTAGAGGATTAGATTTACAGCGTTCCTTCTTTTTGTGCTTGCAGCTGTTGGGTCTTACAGAGCAGTGAATACTTCTTTTCATGGAGCGGCCTTGTTTGTCGATTTGTGTCGAGGTTTCTTTAGTTAATGCTTTTAATGAGTATTGAGATTTTCGATTCAGATTTCTTCCCTGATCACTGGTTCCCTTCTCTCTGTCAAAATTGATGATGTGTGGAAGTTCTCAACTAAGATAAATATTTTTCATTTGTGCTTGTTCTGGTGGTGTTTTTAGTTTTTAGTCCGGGATGCTTGATGAATGATCCTACTGATGAGATCCCTGATGGTTATGGATGCCTGATATAAATTTTGGATCTTTTGATAGTGGCTATTGAAATTTTGGATCTTTTGGTACTTCTGGTGTTCCCCTACTTTCTTCTCCACTTCCATTTTCTTTTGTGTATCACACCACTTCATTGTCTTTGGTTGGATGGATGTTCGTAGACCACATGGTGAGTGGTACATTAGATTTCAAATTTCAAAGGTTGGTGTCCAATGTGCGCTCCGGTGTATCCTGTGTCTTGGCTATTTTGATGCTTGCGCTGCCATCTGGATATCATCAGTCTTTGAGAAAAAGGGGGTTTGGAATCTTGTGTGGCATCTCTAGTAATTTGCTAGGTGTATGGGTTTTGCCAGCTTTGGACTTAACTGTTCCCTTCTTTCTGTGCTTGCAGCTGTTGGGTCTTATAACAACGTACCCAGTGTAATCCCACAAGTGGAGTATGGGGAGGGTAGAGTGTACGCAGACCTTACCCCTACCTTGGGAGGTAGAGAGGCTGTTGGGTCTTATAGAGCAGTGAATTCTTTTCATGGAGCGTCCTTGTTTGTCAATCTCTAGTGAAATTGCTATGAGGTTTTTCTCTTGGTCAGAGTGGTTCCCTTCTCTCTTTGTCAGAACTGCTGTTATATGGAAGTTCTCAACTAAGATTACTCTTTTCACAATTGTGTATAATATATTTTCTGCCATTTCAACTAATCCAGATGCTTATGGTCTTCGATTATCCAAGTGTTGAGATCTCTGACCGCCTTACAGGTATGGATGCCTGATTAAGTAAAACTCAATTCTGGATCTTCTTATAGTGCAAGGTGCTCCTCTACCTTTGGTGTTCTCACTCTTCTTCTTTGCTTCCGTGTTTTTATAATCACACCAGCTTGATTTTGTTTGTTGGGGGGATGGATGTGTATACCACATGGTGAATGCTAGTGAGGAGTAGATTTGGAAATTGCAGATGGTGTTTCAGTATCCGTTGCTGTGCATGCTGTTTCTTGGTCTTTTTGGTGCTTGCATTGCAATCTGGGTAGTGTCAGCCTTCAAGAAAAGGGGTTGCTTTTCAATCTTGTATCTGTAGATTTTCTACCTTGGGTTTCGCCGGCGTTGCACTTGCCTGTTCCTTTTCCGTGCTTGCTGCTGTTGGGTCTTAGAGCTGTGAATTCTACTTCTTATGGAGCGGCTTGTTTGTCAATTTATGTTGAGGTTTCTATAGTGCAGGCTTCAGTGAGTGAAAGAGTCTCTATTCAGTTGTCGTCAGAGGTCCCCTTCTCTCACCATACTCTAGTTATGTGCACTCTAAGTAGTTTTTTTTTTTTCCTTAGGAAAAGTTGACATGTCCATGGTTGCTTCCTTACATGGAGGCCGGTATATGATCATTGTTATTCAATTTTAGGTTCTCTTATTGGGTGATGTGGTATCCATGACATATTGTTTGTATTTTTAAGGTGCATGCTTATATATTGTAGATTTCATTGATAATTGTTTCTATTTTTAAGGTGCGTACTTATATATTTTAGGTTTCATGGGTTTTGATCAATCAATTTTTAAAAGTGAAGGGTTTAGACGGCTCATGACTTTGATCAGTTGACTTGTGGATTGGCATTCAAACTATTTGTTGTTTTGTAGAATTTCTCAATTAAATCTACTGTTCTTGTCAAAGTTCCTTTTGCTGCCATTTTTATTGATATTTCAATGATTCAGAGATGGAGGCTAGTACAGTTCTGGGTGCGTGATAAATATTGAATTATGCATCTTTGCTAGCATTGTGTAGAGCACTTGCCTGCATTTGATGTTCTCGCTAATGTCTTGGGTAGTCGTGTAAAGTGATCCTCTACATTTGGTGGTGTAATGCATTTATCTTTTCTTTGTCTGTTTTCTTTTGTATATCACACCAGCTTGTTTTTATTTGTCGAATATCTGGTAGAGCACATGGCGACCATAACAAAGAATTAGATTTCCGAAGGGCAATAACCAGATGCGCTCCTGCGGGGAAGGCCTCTGTCCTTATCCATTAGACAATGGACGCCTTCCATTTTGATTCTTTCTTCGTACTTAACTTTTTTGTTTGGGGGAAAAAAAAAAAAAGACAGAAAGAATTGTAGGGTTGTTTCGAACAAATTCAAGACAAAGAAACTTTTTAGTGTGGATTGTATCAGTTTTGGGGAAAATGGAGTTCTACATCTCGTCTCTGGCGTTTCTACTGCTTTCTTTAGTTGTATGGGTTTTGCCAACTATGTACTTTACCGGGCTTCAGTGCCTTCACACCGGGTCAGACAACAGTGAGTGTCCTTCAGTTCTTGTTTTAACGGAGCAGCATAGATCATTGCTGGTTGGTGAGTTCCTCTGCCTTATCGTCGCGTTAAGATTTGCTTTAACTCAATACTATGGAGATCAATTCAATTTCTTTCCTTATGTGACTGCTAAAAGGCGGTGCCTTTCGAGTATATGGTTTGAAACATTTAGCACTCTTCCTTCTGTTTGTTCAAATAATCTAGCTTATGGTTGAACTTTAAAATGTAAATATATTCGCCATATCTTATCATCCAACCATTAACTAGAAAATGATAGAAACAAAAACATTTTGCTATTTATTATCAAATTCTCCATTTGTGTAGGGTTTTTACTATCAAATTCGCCCTTACCTAAAATCACAGAAAATCTGAACATTAATCATGATGAAGTATGTTGCAAAATAATTCAATTTCTGTATTTATTGTAACATTTTATAGGAAGTGAACTTTATTTTTCATAGAATTGGGTGAGCATAACCAAAATTTAAATACTAGAAAAAATGTTAAATATAGAGAACGTTAATGTATGTAGTATAATTTTACTGGGTATGTATTTTCATTGGCACTTTCATCCTTGTATTACCAAGATTTGTTTTTTTAACCTCACTGTAATCCTCACTTCTTTATAATGATAATATTTCAGAAAACTTGATTTTAGTAAATATTATTCAATTCTAATGTGGTCCGTGTTTTAATCTCCCGATTGTACAGAATATATGGTTAGTGTCTTAATCTCCCTTTTAACATTTTACCTGTACATAATTCATTTCTCCAACTATGATCTCTATAATACATCTACAGCCCATGATCAATACTGTGTTAAGTTGTAACATTTTGTTATTTATATCTCTGTGAGTTTTCTTTTTCATTTTGTTTTTCTTAAACACAAGTACTTCCTTCAGCTGACAAGTCATTTGTCTGCCCTTTTGTGAAGACATAAAATGATATCAATTTTGGCAAAATAATTGTTGTTGTAACTTAGAAGTTAACAAAATAAATCTTTACTACTCAAATATATATCCCGTGAAACCCCACAAGTGGGGTCTGGTTTGCTGCTACAATAATTGTATTAAGAAAGTGGTTTAAAAGAGAGATACAATTTGTGGAGCTATGGTCTTGACTAGGGGTTATGTTGCTCGGACTCTTCACTTTTGGTGCCGCATCTGTGTCAACACGTCATGGGTGTGGGTATGGGATCCGTACCAAATATGTTCAACCGATTTTGGGTACTTTGACCAAATTCGATGGAGATCGTGAAAGATACAAATGCTTCTATAATAAAACAAAAGCTAAGGTGAAATTGAAGAAAATGGATACCTTGTATCTAGAAATTTATATGTTGGTCCTCCTTTTTACATCTCCTTCTAGTATGTTCCTCTTGATCAATATTTTCTCCTAGGTATACCTTGTAAGTTTTCCACATAATATCTCATAATTTAGACATATTACTCTAATTTTAGGTATTTGAATTATTTTTAGCTGAAACCCCACACCCGTATCCGTACCTGGATTCATATTCCGGAATCTTAAAATTTCGATCATGAAGGACCTGACCTCTAGATCCGCACTCGTATCGGACACCCACTCTCGATTCTGAACAAACTTAGACTCTTGACTTTGACTATTCAACAAAATGTTCAATAAAATATGATATCAACAATGTGATATTCATAGGTCGGTATCCTCATCTTGAGTTTAACAAATAATATCAAACGTATGCAATGTCAAATTTAAGTTTTGGCAGAACTTATGCCATGTTCTTTTCACTAAAAAGGAGTGAACGGACTGCAGTAGTAACATGATCAACTGTTCTTTTTATATAAATTGCATTGTTGAGGTTGGTTGATTCTTTCCCTGCTCTTTTTGTTTATTCTCATTTTGTGAGATTGAGAATATAGAACCTTTGACATCACGATGTCAAATAGATTTTCTTGAAATCTCACATTAAGGTTTGGTTTGCAGTCTGAAATCTTTCTTGAACTATGTTTCCTTTTGCAGTCATGGGTGGTGACTTATGTTACCCAAAAAAAATAAAATATACGGTCGTAATAACTTTCCTGTGTGCCAAATGAAGTGGTTAAATTGGTAAGTGGAGGCATTTAGGCTACTTAAAGAGGAAGAGATAATAATTTGCTTAGGTGATGCTTATATGCTCTACTTTGTTGATAGGATCATGATATTTTGAATTCAAATATCACAAAGGTATAAAGGGCAAGTAATGAAAAAAGGAACAGGAAACAATATACCTTGACTGGTTTGGGTGTTAAAAAAAATTTGATTCCATGTTATATAGTTGTTCTGATTTGCACAGATATTTCCTGAATAAGAGTATGATTCTGGATATCATACTTAGTTGTCCCAAGGTGCCATGAAACTGTGGACGAGGGTTTTTGGAATGCAACCATTTCATGGTGTGAATTTTATTACTGACTGGTCAATGCACATTCACCCCGTGGGAGATCTCTTATAAAGACTACTAATTACATCCTACATTTCTTTACTGGAGGAACATCTATGGTTTTTCAGTTGTCGAAGATTTGAATAGTGAAAATAGATGACAACCAGTAGGGTTCTGAGGGAAGGAATTGGACGATCTATTCCGGGACTTTCTTTCTCAGATTTTATACGTGCGACACATGTTCCTTTTGGTGCTCTAAGTAAAGCTCTAAGGTATTCTTCTGGGCTAGAGCTGTGGCATCTTTACCTTTTAGCTGCTAACTTGTCTTTTGAAGTTCTGTTTTGCGCTAACTAGTGATGTCCCAAAAGTTTTCTACTTCATGTGAATTTGTATATGGTAAACCATATTTTCTTCCCGTGGATGTTCGTTGCAGTCCAGCTTTTTGGAATCTGCTGGCTTTTCTTTAGATGAACTGTCATATCACAATTCATATCTGCTATTGTTGATTCCCGTCCTGGACTGGCAGGGACTAGTATATGTCCTTTTTAGGGAATTTGAGGTGCATCACGAAGTTAGGCTGGGGGCTTGCTCCACCAGTATTTGGATGATCGTTTAGCTCAGATAGCTGTTTGTTCAAAAGCCTTTTACTGTGAGGTAAATGATCGAACTTGAAAAGGACATAATGTGATGTGATCTTTCTAGGAAGTGTATCCCCTAAGTGTAGGTTCCGTCAATCGATTTTTTTGGTGTAAAGGAGTCATCTTCCATATCTGCTGTTGTGGAAGGATACCATACTGTCCCTAAGGAGATAACTTCATGTAGAAGGAATGAAAGAAAAAGGATGCCCAACTTATAGCATTTGCTAGCTCGATATACAAGGATGTGGTGGAAGGGGAATGTGCTTTTATTGTATCTTCTTTTGAGAACCTTCATGTGGTATATGTGCAACACCCAAGTTTGGTAGATCAGTTGGCACCCGAGGAAGTTAATAACTTCAATTTACCTTTAATTTCCTGCATGTGCTAAAGCAAGTTACTGTAGATTGATTTTTGTTGCTTTAAAGATCTGATGATGTTGGAAGTGATCTTCTTGCGAGCGATTCGATGTGTGAGATTCGCTTTTCTTCTGTTGGTTATGCGGGATACTTCTATGGTGGTCTTCAATCTTTGTTTTGTAGGCTTGTGGAGAATTGCCTGTGCTGGTGGTGGGGAGGAGCCTATGCTGTGCCTTTTTATTTGTTCCAGGCGTTCCAGGCACAATTATTGAGTCTGTTCCAGTCTTCAATTTAAGTTTTGAGAATTTTCAGGATAATGAAACATTTGCACAGTATTCTAGCACAATGACTTATTTTCACTGATGATGGAATGTATCCAATAGTATTCTTGCAAAACGAATTTGAATCTCTATTTCGACTCGTGTAATTTTTTCCTTCAATATTTTGAGTTATGAATGTCACCTAGAAGGCCATTGAGAAGTCTAAATTTTACAAGTTCAATTTCTGATTTGTTTAGCGGTTGATTCGTGAATTTATCTTAGATTCTCCCCTAGGTAGTTCTCACTTTGTATCCCCAAGTACAGCTATCTACGTCCGTGCTCATCAACAATTCCAGGAAAGTTGTTCCTTTTTTATAACCATCTTATTTCCGGGTTGTTTCTCGGCTCTGCGTCTTGATTGCATTTGAGTTATAACCAATAATGGCTCTCCTTGCTTTACCTTTTGTGGTTTTGGTCCAATTGTTGCTACATTTTTGTTTAGTTGACCCTCAACTCCGCTTTGTCAAATCGGCCCCAAGCCCGGATTAAGGAGGGGGGAAGGTGTCAAGTGTGCAGTTAGTCTATCTATCTAGTGTTTCTCCTTGTTGTCTCTACCAATTCGGATGGGAACATGTGCTCTGTAATCCTGATACAGTTGGTCTTTTTTTTTATTTATGTCATGTCTGATTACAGTTGAATATCGATTATCAGGAATGCTGTGCCTGCTAAATGGAATGTGTTAAGATGGGTTAGGACCTTGTATTGGGCAAGTTGACAGAAGATTCAGGCAGGCGGTCTTGGTTATCATGCAATTGGCAATATAGATATTGTGATAACAACTTATTTTCTTGCATCTTCAGTGAGGAGAATTCACCAAGGATCACAATCTTGTCTTACATTTGTTGCAATTTATTGATGATCCACTTCAGACTGGAAATATTCTTTCGTTATTGATGTTCTGGTTTCTTTCTCAATATTCAGCTAGAGGTTAGCCCGGCAGCGGATAAATGTGTCTACTTAATGAGCATGTGAATTTCTTTTCTACATAGTTGATGACCTGGGACCTTTAAAAACAGCTGATTCTCGTTGCCTGGTTGCAACATAGTACTCTTTTTAACTCTGTGCTGTTTGCTCCTGGGTTTTCATGGATGCTGCAGACTACATCTTGATCATGTGAGGTTTCAATGCGTGTGACTGCCTCCAGAGTCTGTTTTCTTCAATGTCTACTCCATTTATGGATGATCAACCACTGCAGTTAAAATTTTTTCCACTATTAATGTCTCTTGTTGAGCAAAAATACTAGGTGATTTCTTCTCATTTGTTCTAGTCTTGGTGAATAGAGTTATCTGTACCTGTGCTGGTGAGAGACGGCAGGTAACCTGCGAGATTAGTCAAAGGTGTGTGCAAGTTGCTCGGACATTAAGGGATAAAGAAAATTACTCTTTTAATATTCGCTATTAGCTTGTGAGGTTTTCATGGGTGCTGCAGACCACCTGAAAATATCAAAGGTTGGGATCTAGTAGGTGTTCTCTGCATTCTCTTGATCTTTTTGGTGCTTGCAGATCAGGCTTCGACAAAAGGGGATTTTTAATCTTGTCTATGGCATCTCTAGTGATTTCTTAGGTGGTATGGGTTTCCTCGGCTTTGCACTTACTGTTAACTTCTTTCCTTCTCTTGCAGCCATGAGCAGTGTCTTCTTCATTTCGTGGAGCGATCATGTTTGTCCATATGTGCTCTGAGGTTTCTTTAATTCAGTCATTTATGAGCATCGAGATGCTGAATTCAGTTCTCTTCCCTAAACGTTGTCTTTTCGCTTTGTTGAAACTACGGTTAAATTGGTAATTTATTTGGATCTTCTGATAGCCCTGTAAAGTACCCTACATTTGGTGTTCTCGCTTACTTATCTTCTCCACTTACACTTTCTTTTGTTCAACGCACCAGCTGATTTTGTTTTGGTTGGATGGATGTTTGTAGACCACATGGTGAGAGTGAGATGGTTTGAATTGGAAATTTCGAAGTTCGGTACTCTAGTTTCAACATGCGTCGAGAAAAGGGAGTTCTCCAATCTTGTCTGGTACCTCTTGTGATCTCCTGCGTGGTATGGGTTTGTGAGCTTTGCACTTAACTGTTCCCTTTTTTTTGTGGTTGCAGCTATCAAGATGCATATACCATATATACGCGCATATAGCGCCATCAGGCCTCTGTGGGCATCATCATCTTCATAATAATAACCAACTTATCAGTGGTGCTTATGTACTATACATATATGTGCATATAACACTATCGAGATATATTCATAGGTATATATGCATGAAGACCCTTAAGATACATTATGAGCATGTCGGAGTGACATAAGGTAGTTACACCTCCGACTATCCTTATGTGACTAACATTGTCACCATACGTTTCATTTCAAGTCAAGAAAACAGGACCATGCTTCATTAAGCATACTAGGAAAAGAAAAACATGAGGAACTCTTAACTATATGAATAGAGCCATTATTGGAGGGACGCTCGTTTACATTGCGTTTTAATCGGGATCATGCCAAAAGGAGTAAGGTTAGCCTTAACATACCTTATATCGAACCACGACGTATCAAGCCGGAATCAGCCTCCTTCACGCCTAAGTCTACAACCAACAATAAGGCAACGTTTATTACGAGTAGTTCAACAATCCCCTATCGAGCGGTGAGCTAATTCTATATAAAATCGGACAACATCTCCCCCATTTTCCTTACTTTCCCAAGTCCATAGAAACAACAAGAACACATACAAACTTCAACTATATACTTCCAGCACAACAACATACCCAAACAACTTAACAACATAACACAACAATAATGAATATCAAGTTTACAACTTCTAGTCGACATCTTGCATGTTTTCAACCATCCAGCATATCAAGAACCTAAACTAACTCTTATACATGAAGAAGAACAAGATTCTTACCTTAAATCTCGAAAACCAACTGCAAATCAACTTGGAAAAACTTTAAAACAGTCCAGCAACTTACAACTACATCATATACGATTTCCAACCTTTATTTTACAAGTTCTCAACCAAACAATCTAGTTACAACTTGTATGGACTCAAATACATATCGGAGAAGTAGAGTCTTACCTTAATCCAGCAAGATTAAGCCTTTTTCTTATGCTGCCTCAACTTGGAAGAACTACCAACACAAGCACAACGCGATAGAACTATGTTCTACTAGACCCACGGGATTCCCGACACTTGATTTAGGTGATTTACATTTGGATTAACTGTGAAGACCTGAGAGAACTCTTAGAGAACTTCTTAGAGAGGTGTATGGTCAGTTTGGGTCGAAAAATGAGGTGAAAAGGGGCTTCCACCGCTTAAACATAAGTTGATAAGTTTCCACACCTCAAGTGGGTCCCAAAGGAGTTGCCTGCGTAGTCTCGCACAAACGCGAATATATTTTTTTTTTTTTTAATTAAAGGCCACTAGGTTTTGTGCCACCTAGTGGCTATTTTATTAATAAAGTAAAGGTTCAACAAAAACAAAAGGTCTTTGAAAACGTAAAAAACAACAGAAAGCAAATAGACTTAAGCTAAGTGAAAAGGGAAAGTGTAGCCATTGAAGTCAATCGGAGCGGCCCGTTGCCATTCTTGTTTCATTGACGTTCTGGTGATGATTTGGCCTTCGTCCTCACAAAATTCCATCTTTTGAAGCTCGCTTGAACACGGGTTTGTTGCTTGATCTCCCTCTTGATTTCTCCATTTGTACTTCGGTATTTGTGTCGATTTGGGTTGAAATTGCTCCAATCGATCTACTATGGTGTGTTGTTTGTTGATGTGTCTTCATTGTTTCCAATTTTGTGGTGAGTTCGGACTTTCTCAACTTCGATTTTATTTGAAATTGCTTAGAAATCTGCTCCGATGTTATGTGTTGTTTGTTGATGCGCCTTCGTGCTTCTAATCTTATGGTGAATTTATGATCTCCGACTTTCTCCGCGGCTTGTCCGTGGTTTGTGTTTGCGTGTCTGGTATACATTTCTAGACGCCTCTTCGATGCTTCACCGCTTGTGAACAATTGGGGTTTCTGAGTTGCAATTGTCATTGTGTGTCGTTGCTCTGTGGTATTGTTGTCTGCATTTTTCTCTGCACTTTTCTTCAGCCTTATCATGGTGTATTTTCTATTTCTTTAGTAAATACACCATGACTAGCGCAACTGCATCACATGAAACAACTATGTTAGTGAGAAAAGGGATCTCCATTCTCTTCTTCAAGGAATTTGAGAATTTTGGTCCCTAAGTTGTTTGATTCCCTTTCTTCCTATCTCTCGCCCATTGGATCCTTTCATCTCCCTCCATCATCTTCGACAATTCCCCACCCTTAGGTAGGGTATATTACTCTTTGTCCTTGTTTATGAGCTTTCTTCCCCATGTCTCTATTTCTGAAAGCCGTTAGCAAGATAATCACCTCATCCCGAGCTAGATTTGCAAGGAAATACGCAAGTTTATTCCACTCCGAATATATGATTAACCACCACGCTTCTTTCACCCATGATCCTCCAAATTTCCTCCATGACATTGATGATTTGCCGGGAACTTGCCACTTTTTCCAGACATTTTTCATAATCATAGAATCGGTTTCTACTATCATTTGCTTGAATATTCATCCTCTCCATGTACTTTAGTGCACTCGCATTATAGCTTCTACTTCCACGGGTATTTGTGTAATTGCCATCCCTCATCTCATGAGACCGAGCAAACACCAAATCTCCGCGTGTATTTCTGACAAAAACCCCAAGAACTTCTACCTATTTCCTCACAAGCCCCCGTGATTGCATTTTATCCAACACTTGTCCGGTGGCCTCCAACATACTTGGTATATCTTCACTTTAGGGGAATAAGACTGCAAAGACTTCAATAACTCTTGCCAGCTATAAGGAGCATACTTAAAATTACTTCTTCTTGTCTTCATAAATAAAATTACGATGCATGATCTTGTACTTGACTTGTTAACGAAACCTTCCTCCATGTTTGTATAGTGTTTCTCCTTTTCCAAAGCTCCCACACTATGACTGCTGGTATAATCTGATAAATCATCTTAGTGTGCTTGGTTTTGCTAACTCCCACCATGCTGTTATGACTTGTGTAAGCTGCATTCCTGAAATACTGATACCAACAGGTCCACAAAAGTATTTCCAAGTAATCTGAGCTACATTAGAATTTAGAAACACATGAGCTATGGTTTCCTCCTGTGGAACTAGACAGCAGCTACACTTAGAAGCAAATTGAAAGCCCCATTTCTTTAAAGTATCATCCAATGGCAACTTTCTTTGCCATAGTCTCCATGTGAAAAAACTAATTTTTATAGGAAGACCCTTCACCCATGTATTCATAGACTTTGCTAGTTTCTTTTCTTTGTCTCATCACCTGGAAACTACACAAACGCGAATATAAGTCGTATCGACGAACGGTTTAATGCGTTGAAAACTAGACTTGTAGACCTTCGATATGGTGGGAGGATCACCCTGTAAATCCAAGTGTATTGGGAGAAAAGCTGAGTGACATCTGACCCAAATTTTAGTAAACTTATGAACGTAACTTGCGACAACTTTTGCCGACTTTTATTTTACAACTCCCTTGATTTCAAAACTTAACATATGACTAATTAACACTTCAAATACCATAAAATACGACCTCCTTAGCATATTAAGCATTCCTAGTTTTTACCCCGAAAGTATAGGTTATAATATCTTTGATTCGTTTAACCTCTAATCCTCACGATGCTTCCTTAACACTTGTTTTAACCCTTCATTATCTTTGTAAAGGTCCTTAACCTTTCCGGCTCATATGGATTCACCTACGACTCATTCTAACATGAAAGTACGGGGTGTAACAGTGAGACCATGGCTCGCGATCGCGATGAACCGCGACTCGTCCTTGCCCCACACGTGTAACCTCGTGATGTCGAGGCACCTGGCGCATCGCAACTAAGAACACCAGATAGCTGAAACTAAAAAAATTTGGTTTCTCTAAAATCCTGATTCGACACCTGAAACTTATTCGGAACCCCCCGAACGCCAATCAAATATGCATTTCAGTCATAAAACATGCTATGAACTCGTTCGAGCACTCGAAATTTCCAAAAGAGATCGTCTTGCACGGGTTGACTCCAAACCATAAATTCTCATAATCCAACCAACGACCCAAAACACACCTGAATGCCCCGAGACCCGAACCAACTATCCTACCAAGTCAAAAATCACGTTTCGGACCTAACTGAACTATCAAAATTCGATTCTGGACAGATTTCCCAAAAGTCAACTCTTGGTCAAAGCTTTTTCCTAAAATCAAACTTCAGAACTCAAAATTAGGATTTTCCTTCCGATACTAGTCTGATTGCCTCGATAACCATGTCACCTATCCCCGCAAGTCAAAAGTGCCAAACTAAAGTTAAGGGAGGTTCGTTTGGGCAAATAGGTAAAAATCATCAAAAAGGCCTAACGGGTCGTTACATCATGCACCACTTAAACACATGTTCTTCCTCGAATGTAAAGAGAAAGAAAGTACCTAAATCAACGAAAAGCTGGGGGTATCTACTACGCATGTCCGACTCAGTCTCCCAAGTAGACTCCTTGACCGGAGAAGCTTCCATTGAACATTCACAGAAGCTTTCTCTTTGGATAACTTTCGAATCTCTCTGTCTAGAATAGCAACCGACTCTTCGTCAAAAGTCAAATTCTGATCAAGCACACAGAATCCCACTGAGTCACATGAGAACCGTCCGAATGGTACTTCTTGATCATGGAAACATGAAATACGGGTTAAACACCTGATAGACTAGGCGGAAAAGCCAACTCATAGGCTACCTCGCCGATACGCTGAACAATCTCAAACGGCCCAATGTACCTCTAACTCAACCTGTCCTTCTTCCTAGACCTCATCACACCCTTCATGGGTGAAACCTTGAACAAAACTCGCTCACCAACCATGAACTCCAAATCACGAAACTTTCGATCCGCATAACTCTTTTGCCTACTCTGAGCTGTGGGAAGCCTCTCCTGAATCAACTCGACCTTGTCTAAAGAATCTTGTAGCAAATTCGTACCCCAAGGCCTAACCTCAAAATCTCTTAAGAAGGTGATAATTTGACATTGTAGTCATGAAATCCTATCAGAGTGAGTTTGGGTGAAAATAATTGTTTTAAGATCAAGACGAATAGTAAGATGCATAAGATTTGATAGAATCGACTAACTATACAATGGGTCAAACTTCCATCCAGTATACGTGAAAATTCGTTGGGAATTTGAGAAAACTTAAAACATGCCTTTGAAATACCCTTCCAACCATAAAAAGAACTAGGTCGATGGAGCTGTGAGTAAAACGTTATGATCGTTTTATTGAAAGGTCGCAGAGCAGTCCACTGGACCGATGACTCGCCGATTGCAATATGCGGCGGCATTTGCGACGCATTTTGACCCCAAAGTTTCTAGGTATTCTGTTATGAAATGTGTTTCGATATGCCACAACATTTTGCAATATGCGGTACAAACCCTAAAGCAGAACGGCTTCGCCTATAAATACCCAGAACATGAACTTTTCTTAAATCTTTCATTCTACTTCGTTTTGGCCGACTTTTTGAGGAGAAAAGACCTTAGAACTTCTCCAAACCTCTAAGGTAAAGTTCTTTCTCAAACCCCAAGTATTATTCCATTCCCCAAACCTTAGATTCTTGAAAATCAAAGAAAGAGAAGTTAAAGGAACGTTTGGGAATTCTCTTGAAGGTAAGACCTTTGACCTTTTCTTAGGTTATTGAAGGGATTTATACTAATGTAGGGTAATAGAAGTTATGGGAATCCATGGGTGAATTATTGGGGAACAGGAACACATTTTTGGGCATGAAAAAGCCCTAGTTTTTTGTTTGAGGGTGGGAACTCTTAGAATTCGTTAAAGAACTTAATCATTAAAATCTATTGTAGAAAGATAGTTGAAGGTGGAGGAATACGTTTGACAGCCTTTTAGCGGGAATTGAGGTATGTCTACCTTTTGAAAACGATTTTGGATGTATGTCTACGTTTTTGAAATCGTCTTTTGAAGTATGTCTAATTTTGAAAAGCTTCTTTTAAAGTATCTCTTCGTTTTTGAAATATTTTGTTATATCCCGTATTTTGTACATTGGGATAATTCGAGTTAACCATGATAAGTTGAAGATAAGACTATTCCGGGATACGAGGTTGAGACTTTTGACCTCCGATTTTGTTTTAAGGCATAAGTTGCTTATGAATTTATTGGCATGGAATATTAAGAAAAATTTGGGGTTAAAAGTGAATTATGAAAAGTTATTAATTCATGAAATTAAAGGCCATGTGGCCGTGTGATGTAGGTAGGCCATGGGCCACATGGATGTTTTATATATGTGATTAAAAGGTGAAAAATTAATTATATTACTCATCTTTCAACACTTAGAAGCTTAGAGAAAAATTGAGAAGCTTGGAGAAAACCAAGAAGCCATTCGGCCATGGTCCAAGCCGAGCAAGGTGCCATGAAAAATTGATCAAAAAATAATTTCCTCTAGCTTTTCAACTCCTTAGAAGGTGTGTAACAACATGGAGTAATTGTTGGAGTGGTAGGAACAAGTGTTAGTTCAAGCACCAATCCTAGCCGAGTGAAGAACTAAGTGGAAAAGGTTTGGTTCAATCTTCTTTTTCATATGTTATGGATGATTTGTACATGTTGTAGTGTGTAGAATTGGATGAAAATCATGAAACCTTGGATGTTGGTGTTGAACAGCGGGTGTGTTGTGTTGTGACCGTTTACATGTCAGTTGTGTAGAGTGATGATTTGATTTTATTTAGCATGTTTGGTTGTTGTTATTGTGGATTCTAGGATGAAATGAAGGTTTAGTGATTCAAGTCGAAGTTGTAGCCGTTTGTAGCTTATTGTCGAAGCTAATGCGATTCTAATATAGTTGCTTGCATTTACAAGAATAAGGTTGCTAATGTATGGATTATTGGTGTAGTTCAAGTAGTTTTGGAAGAAAAAATGTGTTATTGTTGTTCATGTTGAGTTGGGAGGTTTGGTGGAATGATGGTTTGGTTGGGTTGTTTGAATATTGTACGGATTGTTTGAAATGTTCTTGAATTTTGTTTGAATGGTTTCGGATTGATATTGAAACGCGTGAGCAATGATGTTGGATTGATTATATGTGTTGATTTGAACATAAATGGAATGTTGTCGAATTATGTAGAAAAGAGTTACTAATGTTAGAATGCGTTTTGAATTGATTGTTGATGTTGTAAGTATGGTTGTTGGTATTGTTGTTGAAGTTTTGGCGAGTTGAATTCTCGGGGATGTTGAATTTACTGGGAAATGCTGCCCAAATTTCTGTAGATAAAGTGCTAGCTTGGAATTGGATTACTAAGTGCTTATGACTAATGTTTGGTGTCCAACGACGTTATTGTAGATTTTGAGAAGCCGAGACTTAAGTTTGGATTAGCTTAGGAAGCGGACGAGGTATGTAAATCTTACTCTTTCCTTCTTTTGGCATGTCTTAGACGTAAGTAAGGTATGACGTGATATATGCCTTGGGGAAATCCCATTCTTAAGTTTGTTAAAGATGTTTACGGTTCTTACTTCTTGATGTTGACATTCTTTTCATATGGTCGGACTATGGTCCTTAAGTCTTATGTATGATTGAATTTCAAATATTGCAAAAGAATTTTTGTTCTTAAAAGATTCTGTGTCTAATAATGGCCGTAACTTTCATAGACGGAACCGGGATCGCTTCGAAACGTCCGTAGAAAGTTCTATAGCCGTATAATGTCCCTAACTTTCACATATGATCTCGGATTGCTATGATATGTTCATAAGAGAGATTCTATAATGACTAATGCCCGTAACTTTCATGGGCGGGCTCGGATTGGCTTGATACATGTTTATGATCCCCGAGACGTTATGTGACATATTTCGTAATGATATTCCAAGAGTCCTAAGTGTGACTATTATTCGGATACTCGAGCGTTGATTGTCTACTTATCTATTGAGTCGCAAAAGATGATTTATGTGTATGTGGTTACTTACTACTCTGCTCCTGCGTGGTCGTTACATCTTTCACCGAGTCCGGCCGACATGCTTTCGTGTACGGTGCCTCTACTATATTATTCACCGAGTCCCTCACTGTAGGCGGACACGCTATATATATATGATAATGTGATGATGGCGCCAGCCCACAGGATGGGCCGAGTATGATGTATACATGATGGAGACAGAATCTCCTCCACCGAGTCCCTCATTAGAGGGGCGACACGCCATTCACCGAGTCCCTCACTGTAGGGCGGGACACGCTATCCACCGAGTCCCTCACTAGAGGGCCGGGACACGCTATATGTATATATATGATGGTAATATGATCTTGCTTACCGAGTCTCTCATTAGAGGGCCGGGACACGCTATATGTATACACATGTGCAGAATGATTGTCTGATTGTGTCACTAAGCCCCATGACAGGTTGGATATGATATTGCTATGCATGGTTTGAGTTTAAGAGTAAGCGGTCGGATATTCGATTGTTCTCTCGCTTCGTACTTTTATCTCGGTTATGACTCTCATCGTATTGTTCGCTTTACGTATATTCCGTGCGACCCTCTCTTTTCTGGGGGCAGTTGGGACACGCTATCCACCGAGTCCCTCACATAGGGCGGGACACGCTATCCACCGAGTCCCTCACTGTAGGGCCGGGATACGCTATATGTATATATATGATGGTAATATGATCTTGCTTACCGAGTCCCTCATTGGTCAGAGGGCCGGACACGCTATATGTATACACACGTACGGATTGTCCGATTGTGTCCTAAGCCCCATGACAGTTGGATATGATATTGCTATGCATGGTTTGAGTTTAAGAGTAAGCGGCGGATATTCCGATTGTTGTCCTCGCTTCGTACTTTTATCTCGGTATGACTCGTTAATGTATTTCATGCTTTACATGCTAAGTACATATTCCGTCACCCCCCTTTCTTCGGGGGGTCACGTTCATGCCACGCAGTTGTGGCATGAGTGAGGACGTTCTGATATTCCACAGGATTGGCGAGCTCCGTTTCTCACGTGCTGTAGGAGTCGGAGTATTTGTGTTGTGGCATCATGTTCTATGTTAGAGACTTTGTGGCAGGCACGTATAGTATATGTCGGTTTGTAAGCGGCTCTGTGTATGTATTATTATGCATTGTGTTACAATTTTCATATGTATACAGATTTTCCTTGATTTGAGAAGAACGAAAAGTATGTTTTTCTAAGAAGCTTGCATTGTGCATTCATGTCATGATTTAAGGGCCCAGTATGGTTATGAGTATCACGAGAGTCAGCGGGTTCGCTCGGCCCTAAGTAAGGGTCGGGTGCCCATCACTCCCTAATAAGTTAGGGTGTGACAAAATTGGTATCGGAGCAGTTCGTCCTAGGGGTTGTCTGCAAAGTCGTGTCCAGTAGAGTCCTGTTTATGGTGTGAAGTGCGCCACATTTATAAACAGGAGGCTACGGGGCATCTAGGGTGGTTACTCTTCTTTCACATCCTAGATCGTGCGATAGAGCCAAGCCATAGGAAATGAGATTACTTGCACTAACCTTCGATTTCAGCAGAAGAATGACATCGACAGAAGAAAGTGACCAGCTATATTGGAAGCTACAAAGCACGCAGGTAAGTAAAGGTATGAAGGATATATGTTGGGTAAGATATTGAAGTACGATTGAAATACAAGTTGAAGATTAAAAGGGAAAGTAAACAAGTGTAACAGGTGCAATTTGAGTCGGGCATACGAGGTATGTTCATCATTTTTGTACTGTTGTTGATATTGGGAGCCCTGTGTGGCTGTGATACGATATGATATATGTATATATACGTGTTTGGACACGTGAGGCATTGTTGGTATTTCTAAGTGCGTGTTTTGAGATAGTAACAATTACAGAGGAAACTCTGCCAAAATTTTCCTGGAAATGAAAAGAGAATAAGATATAGGTTTGTGATATGACTTGAAAGGTCGTACTAATAGTAATGATAGGATTTGACTAAGTTACGAGTACGGCTGACATCGAGAAAGAAGTTAATTGCTGAATTGAGGATAATAATAATTAGAAGGCCAATATCGATATGGTAAAAAGAATTTGGAGAGGGCTTGTAATCCTAAGAGTTGATTTAGAAAAGGGCTGGTAAATCTTGATGGAGTGTCGTTTAAGGTACCGACTGAATTGATAAGCAGGGATGAGTTATGATGAGCTTTTAGTTAAAAGAAGTAATAGTATGATTAAGACAAGAGTACAGAGGAAAATGAAATTTGTCGGTTATGAGTGTGTTGATAAGACAGCTTGTGAGATATTAAGGATAAGATTGACCAGAAAGGGTAAGAAGTTAAGAAATGTTACACTATGGGATCGAATACGAACAGGGTATAAGGAGGATTGCTATGAAAATAAGTAAAGCCTGGTGAGAAAGTGGCCAAAGCTATGATGTGATCTGTGTAGCTAGAATATAAAGGCAAGTGTGAAACGGAAGAGCGAGCTATAGAACGAATAAGGAAGGCTTATCAAGTTCTGTAGGGGAAGTTCGGAATAAGGGTTATATAATAACGGAAATGATAGCGAGTGTAAGAAAAGAAAGGGTAATTGAAAGAAGGAAATAAGAAGAAAGCGAGGTAAAATGAGAGCGAGTGTAAGATAGCGAGGTAAAATGAGAGCAGAAGTCCAAAGGCCGATAACCAAGTATTTATAAGTAACGGCGATCAAGGTGTGTTCACCACCATTGGGAATCTGGAAGTCTAGGACGGAAAGTAGTCATCTCCATAGGTGAAAAGTGAATGTTGAGGAGTGAAAAAGGGCTAAAATAGTAATGGTGGAGTCAGAAGAGTAAGAGACCCTTTCGAATTCGAAGGGAGATGTGTTATGAGAACGTTTCAAAATCTGTTAAGACTTTAAATTACTCCAGATTATGTGACGAAGGTCATGCGATGAGGTGGACGCGATCATACTGGCATTAAAGCATCGTATTTCGTCAGAGTTCCAAGGTTAAGCGTGTTGGAATGAGAGAAATTTTAGGATGGGTGACCCCCTGGGAAGTTTTTTGAAAGTCTTACAAATTCAGACGTAAGAAGCAAATGAGAAACTAGGGTAATCTAAGGAAAATTTGAGTCTGCGGAGTGGGCGGAAACCTTAAGAGGTCGCGTGGAACGGAGCAAATTAGACCGGTGAAGAGAAAGAAGGTGCATCGCAGCCCTAAAAGCAGGGTAAGTTGAATAGCGTTTGAAAATACTTTGTAAGCAAGATAGTAGTGATTATGTCTACATAGGCGTACATATGATATCCCGTACATGGCAATATCGGTGGATATGTGTATTCCGGCAACCAACGTGGCGCTATACGGAAGGCATTAATCGGACAGGGTAGCGAAGTTCAAGTAAAAAGAAAAATGAATGGCACGAATGTTACAAGGCAAGCTGATGTTGTTTCACTACGGGTTAAGCTGGGAAAGTGCTAATACAATGATATCCGAGAAAGAAGAGAGAGTAGCAGATGAACGCAAGAGGGATCGAATGTCGGAATAAAAGTGCCGCCAAATTGAGATCTAAAATACGGACTATAGGAAAGTATAATCGGATAATAGTATAAGTACGCCGCAAGGGGGAAGTGGTTGCGAGGGATGAAAGTGCAAGACAGACAACCAACACTATAATATATTTGATACGGATGCTCGGGCTAAGGTAAGATTCCTTGCCGAGACGAGTTAGTAAGATCCAACAACCAGCAAAAGGGGTAGAAGCGAGGATGGTAATTGAGATAATGCTGAGAATTAATTGTAGAGATCTTAAAGGATATGACATTGGAAAGTGGAGGCTTAAAGGAGGATACGACGAGAGAACGATAACGAGTAACTTACAGAGACATTGTGAAGGATAACACTGCTATGCTAAGTTAAAGGTTAAGATGTGGGCAAGAAAAGTTTGGATTCAGTAATACCAATACGGTGATAATATTCTGGGTGCATTAAGGAAAGATGTGAAGATGGGTTAAGCTAAATTACGGAGGTGGAGTTAGTACTGAGGACAAACAGGACATGGCTATGGTTGAACCAAAGATCTATTCCGATACCGGCTGTAAGAGAAGAGAAGCGAAGACAAAGTAAAACATAAGGATTGATGAAGCCACGCTAAGGTATTTTCAGGCTAATTTGAGCACCTTCGCGTATTTTTGTAAAAATTGCCACATAATGTGTGACCGGAAAGTTGAGAGCAAGATCTGAGCAAAGGGACAATAGATGAGTTTGAGTTAGAGATAAAGAGATGACACTGGATAATGTGCCTATAATGTTACAAGTTGAGTAAAGGGAGATTATAAGATGATTGAAAGAAAATGGTCGGAACTAGTCAAGTTACTAAAAGGGGTGAGATTATACGTCAAGTTCTTTCGGGATTATACCCGGTTTGATGATAGTTAAAGTAGGGTCGGCTATTAGCGCTTCCGGAAGGCATGTTAAATCATATGACGATGACCGGCGTCGACACTTAAAATTCCAGGTTGGCGAGTGGGTATGCTTGAAAATATCACCCATGAAAGGTGTAATGAGATTCGATAAGAAAGAGATGACCTGAGAAGCTGAAGAGGAGATTAAGAAGAAGTATCCTCACTTATTTACTATGCCTACAGGTAATCCAAACTCCTTAATTGGTTATGTTGAGTAATGAATAAACTGTATGTGATAGCTACAAAAGGAACTTCCCAGAAGTGCTCGTAAGACCCGTAAGACTAGTTTAACATTCGAGGACGAATGTTAGTGGGAAAGGATGTTATATCCCGTATTTTTGTACATTGGGATAATCCGGAAGCTAACCATGATAAGTTGAAGACAAGACTATTCGGGATACGAGGTTGAGACTTTGACCTCCGATTTTGTTTTAAGGCATAAGCTTGCTTATGAATTTATTGGCATGAATATTAAGAAAATTTGGGGTTAAAAAAGTGAATTATGAAAAGTTATTAATTCATGAAATTAAAGGCCATGTGGCCATGTGATGTAGGTGGGCAATGGGTGTATTGGATATTTTATATATGTGATTAAAAGGTAACAAATTAATTATATTGCACAAATCTTTTCAACACTTAGGAAGCTTAGAAAAATTAGAGAAGCTTGGAGAGAAAACAAAGCCATTCGACGTGGTCAAGCCGAGCAAGGTGCCATGAAAAATTGATCAAAAAATAATTTCCTCTAGCTTTTCAACTCAGCCAGAAGGTGTGTAACAACATGGAGTAATTGTTGGAGTGGTAGAAGACAGTGTTAGTTCGAAACTTGATCCTAGTAGAGTGAAGAACTAAGTGGAAAAGGTATGGTTCAATTTTCTTTTCATATGTTATGGATGATTTGTACGTATTTGTAGTGTGTAGAATTGGATGAAAATGTCATGAAACCTTGGATGTTGGTGTTGAACGTGGGTGTTGTGTTGTGACCGTGTACATGTTGTGTTGTGTAGGAGTGATGATTTGATTTTATTTAGCATGTTTGGTTGTTGTTGTTGTGGATTCTAGGAGAAAAGAAGGTTTAGTGATTCAAGGGTTTTAGGTTTTTAGCTTATTGGGTAAGCGATTTAATATAAAAACTTCATTTACGAAAAATTTCTAAGGGGGGGTTGGGTTCTAAATTTTAAGAAAGAAATGGTTATTGTTGTTTGTTGAAATGGGAGGTTTTGGAATGAGGTTTGGTTTTGTTTTGGACGGATTGTTTAAATGTTTTTTCCCCCCAACCCCATAGGGGGATGGGCACCCCATTTATTGGAGCAACCCCCGGGCTCTCGTAATACTCATAACCCTGCCATTAAATCAGAAAATAAAACATAATAAGCTTTTCAAAGAATCACCACTTTTTTTTTTCTCAAAACAAAAAAGACCGTTCTGGGAAATCGTATTATAAAAAAATAAATACTCCTTAATAAAAAAATAAATGTTATATATAACTATCTCCCAAAGCTTTTATAAACCAAGATGACAAACATAAACACTCGACTCGGAAGACTTGGGGGAAAGGATTCACCCCCAAAATGGAACCCTTCAATTTCCCGTATATACCCGGGGCATAAAAAGGGGACCAAAAAGGGGGTGGGGGAAATGCCAGTAGCAAAGAAATTTGGTTCAAAAAAGATCCCAAATTGATTTCAAACAAGTATAATAACAAAAAAATATCCAAAAGACTTGCCTTTAAATAATATCACCGTGTCAAATCTTGGAAAACCGTACAAACGTGTCCCGTCCCTCAAAAGGGGACTCGGAAAAAAAATCATATACTCTGTCATTATGCCATCTATATATATATATAAAACCGGGCCCCCTTAAAGGGGGCCTTGAATAAAACTCTATGCCATCCCGGCCCCCATCCCCCCTACTCCAAACATCATGTCATCACCCTCATTCATATATATATATATATACCGACCGGGCCCCAGGAGGGACTCGGGAATAATGCAAAAAAGTCACGAATACCCCCGGGGCTCTGAAAAAACATTTTGGGGCACGGAAAAGGTGAGAAACCATAGCACTAAATCATCATTCGACTCAATGGCTAAGGGGGTGACGCCGAAATTAAAACGGTAATCATGTTAGTTCTTCAAAGACAAACGTTGGACTATCGGAAATCTGGGGGCCACGGATAGCGTCAAACCAACCGGCCCCCCCCTGAAATTAAAGTCATTTCGTTATAGAATCATTTACGAGCATATCAAAGAACCGTCGTCTATGAAAGTTGGGACATTTTCAAAAAAAAATCCTTTTAAAAAACCCTTTTTACCACTTTGGATTCAATCATACAAAGACATGAAAACCATGTTCACCACATTAAGAAGCTAACATTAAAAAGGGTAAGAATCTAAATTCGGGTCATAGGAATAAAAGTTACCCGAGGGTCGTGTCTAACTTACATTAAAAAAGCCAAAAGAAAGAAAGGTTGCTTTAATACCTCGTCCCTTCCTAGCTAAAACAAAAATCAATCTCGGCTCCCAAAATCTAAAAATATAAATACAAAAAGCA